>NW_024081102.1:606669-788751 GCF_003009895.1 Hyaena hyaena | reverse complement strand
AGAGAGAGAGAGACAGCGTGAGCAGGGGAGGGTCAGAGAGAGAGGGAGTCACAGACTGAAACAGGCTCCAGGCTCTGAGCTGGCAGTCAGCACAGAGCCCGACACGGGGCTCGAACCCACGAACCGCGAGATCATGACCTGAGCGAAAGTCGGACGCTTAACCGACTAAGCCACCCAGGTGCCCCTTTTTATTTATTTTCAGAGACAGCGAGAGAGAGAGCACGTGCACACACACGGGAGGGGCAGAGAGAGGAGAGAGAGAATTCCAAGTAGGCTCTGCACTGTCAGCACCGGGCCTGATGAAGGGCTCAAACTCACAAACCTCGAGATCATGACCTGAGCCGAAACCAAGAGTCAGTTGCTCAACCAGTTGACTGAACCACCCAGGTGCCTCTTCTTTCTTTTTCAAGCTGAATATTACTCCATTGTACCCATACACCACATTTTGTTTATCCAGTCATCTGTTGGTGGCCACTCGGCGACTTCCACTTTTGGCTGTTGTGAATAATGCTACTCTGAACATAGATATTCGAATACCTGTTGGTGTCCCTGTTTTCATTTCTTTTGGGTGTGTACCCAGAAGTGAAATTGCCAGATCATCTGGTAATTCGAGCTGCAATTATTTGAGGAACGGCCCCACTGTTTCCTCAGCGGCTGCATCACCTGGCATTCCCACCGGCAGTGCACAGGGTTCCAATTTCTCTGCATTGATCAATTACTTTTCATCATCTCTCCCGTTCTCCTCTTAGCCACACCCCATTTCTAAGCGTTTCTTACCTTTCAATACTTGCCTTGCTTTTGCAAGTCAGACACGATGGGATAGGCAGTCTTCCTAAAATACTTCGAAACAAGCACAATGGCAGCAGAGGTAGCCTAGAATGAGATGGAATGACCATCGGACCTTCCATGCCATCTGTTGGAAGTGGACAGAATAACAAGCTGTGGCTCTAAAATAAGCCTGCAGGAGCCAGTTCAGCCCACACAAACTCTGGGCTGGGCTGGTTTTGCCAATATCTTCCTTTCCCAGAGGCTTTGGGAAAGTCCTAGGAGAGGGGCCGGATACCTGGAGGCTTTAGATGGAGGACTGAAGAGAGTTCCACACGCCTGATGTCCAGGGACATAGTGTCAGGGTAAGGTGGAAGGTGGTGGACAGAGGCAGGGGTGTGTTTATTTGGGGCATTTCCAAAGAAATAGGGATGCAAGATATTTACTAGAGATCAGTGCCCGTGAAAGGAAAAGGGGAGAATAGGATTGGCCAGAGGAAGAAGTTGAACTACGATACAGATCCAACCACCAGCAATCCAGCAGTGGGCCCTGGAGCAAACCGCGCTCATCAGAGTCACACTAGCTTTCAGTGTTTATTTATTTATTTATTTTAATGTTTTATTATTTATTTCTAGGAGAGAGAGAGAGACAGCTTGAGCAGGGGAGGGTCAGAGAGAGAGGGAGTCACAGACTGAAACAGGCTCCAGGCTCTGAGCTGGCAGTCAGCACAGAGCCCGACGCAGGGCTCGAACCCACGAACCGCGAGATCATGACCCAAGCGAAAGTTGGACGCTTAACCGACTAAGCCACCCAGGCGCCCCTTTCAGTGTTTATTTTTATTTTTTTAAAATGATTTATTTATTTCTGAGAGAGAGAGAGAGAGAGAGAGAGAGAGCCAGCCAGCATGAGCAGGGGAGGGTCAGAGAGAGAGGGAGACATAGAATCCAAAGCAGGCTCCAGGCTCCAGATGTCAGCACAGAGCCCGACGCGGGACTCGAACCCACAACCGTGAAATCATGACCTGATCTGAAGTTGGACGGTTAACCGACTGAGCCCTCCAGGCACCCCAAGCTTTCAGTGTTTAGATGTAAAGAAATACTCAAACAGATATCTGCACACCATGTTCAGAGAGACATTAATCCCAACAGCTAGGGGGGAAACCCCCATGTGTCTGTCAACAGATGGATAGGTCAACAAAATGGAGCACATCTATACAATGGAATCTTCTTCAGCCTTAAAAAGGAAGGGCATTCAGACACCTGTTACAATGTGGATGAACTCTGAGGACAGTACACTGAGTGAAATAAGCCACTCTCAAAAGGACAAATACTGCATGATCCCACTAATGTGACTTGTCAGACAGACGGAAAGACAGACCGTAGAATGTTGACTACAAAGGGCTGAGGGAGGGAAGCAGGAAGGTGCTGTGTGACTGGGCGCAGAGCTTCCGTTTTGTCAGATGAAGAATTCCAAACATGGATAACGCAGCTGGGTGAGTGTGCTTGAGGCTACCCAACTGTACACTTAAAATCGGTTAACATGGTCAATTTTAAGTTACGTATATTATACCATGATTTAAAAAAATACAACAGGGGGTGCCTGGGTGGCTCAGTCGATTGAACATCCAAATTTGGCTCAGGTCCCGATCTCACAGTTTGTGGGTGAGAGCTCTGCATTCAGCGTCAGTGGGGAGCCTGCTTCACATCCTCTGACTCCCCCCTCTCTGCCCCTCCTCCATTTGTGCTCTGTCAAAAATAAACATTAAGGGGCGCCTGGGTGGCTTAGTCGGTTAAGCAGCCGACTTCAGCTTAGGTCATGATCTCGCGGTTCGTGGGTTCGAGCCCCGCATCAGGCTCTGTGCTGACAGCTCAGAGCCTGGAGGCTGCTTCGGATTCTGTGTCTCCCTCTCTCTCTGACTCTCCCCTGCTCACACTGTCTCTCTGTTTCTCTCAGAAATAAAAAAATTTATATAAATAATAAACATTTAAAAAAATCTTTAAAAAGACAACAGAAGAAGTAAAGAAATGTAGGATGCCCATGACAGGAGGTCCAGAGTACATATCAGGTGTCAGGTCTGGTCCCCGCAGGGCTCTGGCTCAGTTTCCCTGGAATTCCTAGTTCTGCTTCTCGCGTCCATCCCTCTTGTCCTCACAGGGGCTTCCCTCTTCAGTGGGGACAACAGGCTCACTTGTTCACATCCAGCGGGAGAGAGGCAACTCCCCCAGCCGTGGAACAAAGTCTTTTCTGTCCCTAGGATGGGATCACGTGCTGAGCTCACAATCAATACTGGACGCAGGTCAAGGTCATGCACTGATGGGTGAGATTCTGCCAAGGGAGTTGGAATTACCATACGGGGTGGCCTCAACAAGGCCGTCCCTAAAGTAGGGTGAGGGGTCCTGTCCGGGGTGGGGGGTCAGCCAGTGAGAACCAGAAGTCCTGACTGCGACATGCCCCCTCCGGCTCCTGGACCCTTCCTCTAGCCTTCCGCTTACTGCATATTTGAAGTCAGTATAAGTAATCGAACTCATACTTGACCCACCGCAGGTGCCCAATACAGACTCCTTGATTATTTGACTCAAATCCCACGCCCTTGAGGGGATAACATTTAGAATTTATCCAGTCTGGTTGTTGATGTGTTTGCAATAGAGAAGGGCCAAACCTCCACTTCAGAAAAATGCAGTTTTAGTCTTTTTAAAAACTGTTTAATAAATCAGCGCAGTCAACACTGACAAAGTATAAGCCTAAATCTACAGCTTTACAGCCAGGCACATTCTCTGTCAGTCTCAGGTCGGTCAAATGGCAAATCAAGATAGTGGCTGCAGGCGACAGGCCAAAGCGATCGCAGGAGGACCTGCCGAGCAGAGTTTTATTAAAATCCACTCACTGTTCTCCATACAAGTGGCCCCACAATGGTTGCCTAACAGCTTTGTCATAGTAAATTCCATTCGTTTTTATTAATTTTTTAAATTAACTTATTTACTTTTTGGAAAGAGAGAGACGGAGATTGGGGGAGAGGCAGAGAGAGAGAGAGAGAGAGAGAGAGAGAGAGAGAATTCCAAGCAGGCTCCACGCTGGCAGCACAGAGCCCCACAGAAGGCTCGAACTCACAAACCATGAGATCATGGCCTGAGCTGAGGCCAAGAGTTGGTGGCTTAACGGAATGAGCTACCCCGGTGCCCGTAAGTTTTAGTTCTGAGGAGACAGGGCTTTGCATTCGTCCCCGATCAGGACTAACGGTGGCGCATGCGCGCGGCTGCTCTGTCCGCTCCAGCTGCCCTGAGGAAGCCTCCAAGTTTTATCTGACCAGTAGCAAGTGTTCTGCCCTGAGGTGTTGATCTGCTCCTTCTTTCTACTCTCAAGATCCTGGATGAAAGGAGTTTTAGAACTGGGGAGGCCTTCGGGAATGTCGCCTCCAAGGTTAACAAAGGCAGTGCCATTTTTTCTGGAATAGAATCCTCTCAATGAGTCTCCCTTCCCAGTGTGCTCAGTGCTCTCTGCTCCCAGCGGCAGGAGAGAAATCACCAAAGGTATAGGTCCTGGGCTTGGGAGTGGTGTTTGGTCAAGATGGTCTTGGGCCTGACCTCCGGGGGTGGTGGGGAGACTGGAGGGTCAGTGTAGGGGATTCTGAGCTATTGTTCCTTTGGTGACAGCAGAAGGGGAAGGTGACAGAGTGGAGGAGACGCCCGGCTTCACCCTTGTCTCTGGAATTCTTTCTTGTGCCCTCAGTTCTCTTCTTCAGTCTCTCCTTTTTCTGAAATTTTGTCCTTACTGGCCTAGGAGTGGGATAAAAGTATTCTTCATTTTACAAAAAAAAAAAAAATAGTGTTTATTAATTTATTTTGAGAGAAAGAGAGTGAGCAGGGGAGGGGCAGAGAGAGCATGCATGGGAGAGGCAGGGGGAGAGAGAGAAGGAATCCCAAGAAGGCTCTGTACCTGGGGCTTGGACTCATGGATCGTGAGATAATGAACCATGAGATGATGACCTGAGATGAAGCTGGACGTGTAACTGACTGAGCCAACCAGGTGCCCCTGAAAGTATCCTTAAACTGTTCATTGTATAAATTAATTCATTACAGTTCTGTGCTTCTGATTGTTTATTCTTTTTAAAGGAGCTGAAGGTATTGCATTCCTCTCTAACCGGGGAGATGGGCTCATCACTGGAGAGAAGATCAGAAGGGAGCAGGTATAAGTACCCCCCCCCCCCACGTACGTCAACAACCTCTACCTGTGATTTGTACCTCCGCAAAAACACCTTCCTCCTCACAGTTGAATCATACTGGTGCAATTAACAGACTATTGTGACTATGGACAATCAAACAACTGCTTAGAGGGTGTAAAAGGAGGAATGTGTCTAAAGATTGCTGAAATACATCTCTAAAGCTCTGTGATTCTGATAGGATTTTAAAAACTTTTTATAGCTTTATTGACATGTATGCCATAAAATCCATCCTTTTAAAGTGTATAATTCAGTGGTTTTAGTATATTCACACCATCACTACTATCTAATTTTAGAACATTTTCATTACCCCGAAAAGAAACCCCGCATCCACTTCCCAATCTCCTACCCCGATCCCTGGCAGCTACTGCTCTACTGTCCCTGTAGGCTTGCCTGTACTGAACATTTGTATACACGGAATGATACAACAAGTGGCTATTGTGTCTGTCTTCGTTCACATAGCGTAATGTGTTCAAGGTTCTGCCATGTGGTAGCAGGTGTCAGTAATCTATTCTTTTAATGGCAGGATCATGTTTTACTATACGGATATACCACATTTTGTTTGTGCATTGAGCAGCTGATGGACATGTGAGTCAGGACATTATGACTAACGCCGCCAAGAACATCTAGTACAAGTTTCCTATGCGATTTTAAGTAGTTCTCATTTTAGCAGGTTTTGGTATGCTTTTTACCACTGGGGGGCATGGGATTGCAAGGAAAAAGAAAAGGCACTCCATGCCTGCCCTTCAAATTAAGAGAAGGAAAGTCAACTGGGAGGCATAGACTAAAATACTGATACCTATTTGTTGAGTGATTGAAAACCAAGACATAGTGCAAAAGAATCAAATGATGATAAGTGGTCAGACTCCCCTGCCCAGGTGTTGATGATAGAGCCAAATGGATTAGATACAAGATGAGCAAATCATTAAGTAGTAGTATCCAAAAGCACTATGGATTTTTAAAAAGAGAAAGAGAAGTGTGGCAAGTATTCAGAAAACCTCTCTGCCACATACATAATTTACTGGAGATTCAGAGTCACAGGGAAGACCCCCAGGAGCCTCTCAGGGTGGCCATACTACAGACCCTGAATGAATGGTGCCCTCTGGAGTTGTGCAGTGTACAGCCTGCCCGGACAGACACAGTGGCAGTGAGCAAGGCACCTTTGGGTAGAGGCTGAAGGCTTACATTCTCACTTGGCTGTCCTCATTAGCCAGGGCTAGTGTGTCCTCGAGCAGGAGCCTAAAAAAATCATAAGGTCAATAGTGAGGAGTATATTTTCTGTTTTTTATTTAATGTTGATTTATTTATTTTTGAGAGAGAGAAAGAGAAAGAGAGAGGGGGACAGAGAATTCCAAGCAGGTTCTATGCTGTCAGCGTGAAGCCAGACATGGGGCTTGAACTAACAAACTGTGAGATCATGACCTGAGCCAAAGTCAAGAGTTGGATGCTTAACTGACTGAGCCACACAGCTACCCCTATTTTCTATTTTAATTAAAACATAACTTCCCTGTATCCCAATTTCTTTCATACTCTATGTGCCTTTGCTACTTGGCATGGTGTAATTAACCTTGCTCTGAAATGGCATCTTGCCATTCCCCACTTTCAAATTTTTAACCATGATATTTTATAAACATATATATATATATCCTAATAAGAATATAGAGGGTGCCAGGCTGGCTTAGTCAGTAGGGCATGTGACTCTTGATCATGGGGTCATGAGTTTGAGCCCCACGTTGGGTGAATAGCTCACTAAAAACAGCAACAATGACAGCAGAATATAGAATATAATAATAGATTATATATAACATACAATAGAATGTAGAATATATATGATATAACAGAATATTACATTCCTTATTCTCTGTAGTATATTTATCTATAAATATAAACATTCAAACATAATATATAAACATAATATTTACATATGAGATATTATATGTTACACAGATATTTTACAATATATTTAGAATCTAATATACTTTTTTAAAATTTTTAAAAAAATATTTTATTTATTTCTAGGAGAGAGAGAGAGAGAGAGACAGTGTGAGTAGGGGAGTGTCAGAGAGAGAGGGAGTCACAGACTGAAACAGGCTCCAGGCTCTGAGCTGGCAGTCAGCACAGAGCCCGACGCGGGGCTCGAACCCACGAACCACGAGATCATGATCTAAGCGAAAGTCGGACGCTTAACCGACTAAGCCACCCAGGCGCCCCTAGAATCTAATATACTTTAATAAGAAGTGAAATGTAATTACTTTGATGAATCATACACATAAGCCCACCTTAGTGCTACAAGGAAGAAATGATCATTTACTTCAAAAATACATTCTAAAAAAAATACATTGTGCATTTTTCTGTCCAAGGAGAAAATCACTAATTACAGTATGAAATTAATCTTTCTATGAGTTCATTTTAAAAAATTCAAATATTGTAATTAGGACATTGCCCAGGGATCCAATTTAAACTTAATGATACTTCCTAGCAGGCACTGATGTTTTAACGGAGACGATAATTACGCGGCAGATGAGTGATGTGGTGATTAGCTGACAAACGAGTCAGAGCTGACAGCGTTAAACAAACAAACAAGGCTTCTCTGCAACTAACAGCCTCATCACTGCAGGCCACAGGAGCTGTCTCCTTGCTCTAGCGACACCCGTTTGCCAAGTTCTTGCTTCATGAGAATATTTATTCAAAGTACAGTTCAGCCCAAAACCAGCAGAAGAAGGGAAATAATAAAGATTAGAGCAGAAATCAATGATATTGAAATTTTAAAAAACCCGGTAGAACAGATCAGTGAAACCAGGAGCTGGTTCTTTGAAAGAATTAACAAAATTGATAAACCCCTGGCCAGAATGATCAAAAAGAAAAAAGAAAGAACCCAAATAAATAAAGCCAAGAATGAGATCACAACCAACATTGCAGAAATACACAATAATAAGAGAATATTACGAGCAACTGTAGGCCAACAAATTAGACAATCTGGAAGAAATGGACAAATTCCTAGAAACATATAAACTACCAAAACTGAAATAAGAAGAAATAGAAAATTTGAACAGACCCATAACCAGTAAAGAAATTGGATCAGTAATCAAACAAGAGTCCAGGGCCAGAGGGCTCTCCAGGGGAATTCTACCAAACTTTTAAAGAAGTGGTAACACTTACTCTTTTGAAGCTGTTCCAAAAAGTAGAAATGGAAGGAACACTTTCAAACTCATTCTACAAGCCTAGCATTACCTTGATTCCAAAACCAGACAAAGACCCACTATAAAGAACTACAGACCAATTTTCCTAATGAACATGAATGCAGAAATTCTCCATAAGATACTAGCCAACCAATCCAACAATACATTAAAAGAATTATTCACCACAATCCAGTGGGACTTATACCTGGGCTGCAGGGCTGGTTCAATATCTGCAAATCAATCAACATGACACATCACATTAATAGTAGAAAGGATAAGAATTATATGATCCTCTCAATAGATGCAGAAAAAAAACATTTGACAAATTACAGCATCCTTTCTTGATAAAAACCCTCAAAACAGGGATATAAAGATCATATCTCAAGATCATAAAGGCCATATATGAAAGACCCACTGCTAATATCATCCTCAATGAAGAAAAACTGAGAGCTTTCCCCCTAAGGTCAGGAACACGACAAGAATGTCCACTCGTACTACTGTTATTTAACATAGTGTTGGAAGTCTTAGCCTCAGCAATCAGAAAACACAAGGAAATAAAAGGCATCCAAATTGACAACGAGGAAGTCAAACTTCCGCTCTTTGCATAAGACATGATACTATGGGGAAACCCAAAAGACTCCACCAAAAAACTGCTAGAACTGATACATGAGTTCAGCGAAGTTGCAGGATTTCTATACAGTGATAATGAAGCAACAGAAAGATAAATCAAAAGCTTGTTCTTTTTAATTGCACCAAAACCCACAAAATACCTAGGAAGAAACCTAACCAAAGAGGTGAAAAAATCTATGCACTGAAAACTATAGAAAGCTTATGAAAGAAATTGAAGAAGACATAAGAAAATGGAAAAACATTCCATGCTCATGGACTGGAAGAACAAGTATTGTTAAAATGTCGATACTACACAAAGCAGTCTACACATTCAATGCAATCCCTATAGAAATAACACCAGCATTATTCACAGAGCTAGACCAAATAATCCTAAAATTTGTATGGAACCAGAAAAGACCCCGAATAGACAAAACAATCTTGAAAAAGAAAGCCAAAGCTGGAGGTATTACAATTCTGGACTGTAAGCTGTATTACAAAGCTGTATCATCAAGATAGTATGGTAGTGGCACAAAAACAGACACATAGATCAATGGAACAGAATAGAGAGCTGCGAAATGGACCTACAAATGTATGGCCAACTAATCTTTGACAAAGCAGGAAAGAATATCCAACGGAATAAAGACAGTCTCTTCAGCAAATGGTGTTGGGAAAATTTGACAGCGACACACAGAAAAATGAACCTGGACCACTTTCTTACACCATACACAAAAATAAACTCAAAATTGATGGACCTAAACATAAGACAGGAAGCCATCAAAACCCTAGAGGAGAAAACAGACAGCAATGTCTTTGACCTCGGCCACAGCGACTTCTTACTTGACATGTTTCCAGAGGCAAGGGAAACAAAAGCAAAAATGAACAATTGGAACCTCTTCTAGATAAAAAAGCTTCTGCTCAGCAAGGGAAACAATTAGCAAAACTAAAAGGAAACTGACAGAATGGGAGAAGATATTTGCAAATGACATATCAGAAAAGGATTAGTATCCAAAATCTATAAAGAACTTATCAAGCTCAACACTGAAAACCCAAATAATCCAGTGAAGAAATGGGCTAAAGACATGAACAGACACTTCTCTAAAGAAGACATCCAGATGGTCAACAGACACATGAAAATATGTTCAACATCACCCATCATCAGGGAAACACAAGTCAAACCACCATGAGATACCACCTCACTGACCTCACACCCGTCAGAATGGCTAACATGAACAACTCAGGCAACAACAGATGTTGGTGAGGATGCAGAGAAAGGATCTTTCTTGCACGGCTGGTGGGGATGCAAACTAGTGCAACCGCTCTGGAAAACATTATGGAGGTTCCTCAAAAGATTAACAATAGAACAACCGTACCACCCAGCAATTGCACTACTGGGTATTTATGCAAAGGATACAAAAATACTGATTCAAAGGGGCACATGAACCCCAATGTTCTATCAACAGCTCTATCAGCAATAGCCCAAGTATGGAAAGAACTAAAATGTCTATCGACTGATGAATGGATAAAAGAGATGTGTATACACACACACACACACACACACACACACACACACTGGAATATTAATGATCAAAAAGAATGAAATCTTGCCATTTGCAACAATGTGGGTGGAACTAGAGTATATTATGCTAAGCAAAATAAGTCAGTCAGAGAAAGACAAATATATGATTTCACTCCTATGTGGAATTTAAGAAAATAGATTAAAGGAAGGGAAGGGAAGGAAAAATAAGATGGAAAGAGAGGGAGACAAACCATAAGGGACTCTTAAGTACAGAGAACAAACAGAGTTGCTGGAAGGGTGTCAGTTGGGGGATGGGCTGAATGGGTGATGAGTATTAAGGAGGGCATTTTTTGGGATGAGCACTGGGTGTTATATGTAAGTGATGAATCACTAAATTCCATTCCTGACATCATTATTAAACTATATGTCAACTAACTTAGATTTAAATTTAAAAAAGTTTAAAAACAAACAAACAAAAACCCTACAAATTACAGTTCAGATTCACTGGCAAGACTCAAAAATAAACTATGCACAAGGAAGGGAAAGAACTGTCTGGAAAAGGTGTCTGTGGCAGCTAAGAAATGTGTGTGTGTGTGTGTGTGTGTGTGTGTATGCACAGACGTGGATGTCGTTATGATCAAGGGAAGTCAGGCCACCAGATGAATGTGAAGATGTAATGTTGATAGCATTGAAACCTGGCCCACTCAACTTTCCACCAAAGAGGATAGTATGGAAAGAGAGAGAAAAAAAGAGTAACTTTCCAGTGGAGAAAACTTGCAAACCCTCAACCAGTGATCAAGGTTAAATCAACAGTGATAAGTCATAGTGATAGTAGGTAACCTTGATACAAAATGATGACAATGGTACTTCATCTCTGAGGTCTTCCTCCCTAAAACCCATAACCTTGATCTAATCATGAGGGAAAACATCAGAGGAATCCCAACTAAGGGGCATTCTACGAAGTACCTGATCAGCGATCCCACAACTGTTAAAGCCATCAAAAACATGAAAACCCAGAGAAACTGTTACAGCCAAGAGAAGTCTAAGGAGACCTTATGACTAAATGTAATATGGTATCCTGGGTGGGATCCTGGGACAGAGAATGGATGTTAGGGGAAAGCAGGAAGTGTGAATCAAGTATGCACCTTACTTAATAATAAAGTGCCAAAAGAATAATAAAGTACCAACATTTATTTACTAATTGTAACCAATGTATCCTACTAATGTTAAGATGCTCATGATAGAGGAAACTGGGTGCAGGGTATATAGAAACTCTCTGTTATCTTCTCAATAATTCTGTAAATCTAAAGCAAAAAGCTCATCTTTTTATGAAAAACAAACAGGGGCACCTGGGTGACTCAGTTGATCAAGCATCTGACTTCGGCTCAGGTCACGATTTCATGATTCATGAGTTCAAGCCCTACTTCAGGCTCTGCTGTCATCTTGAAGCCCACCTGGGAACCTCTATCTCCCTCTTTTGGCCCCTCCCCCTGCTCTCTCTCTCTCAAAAATAAACATTAAAAATTTTTAAAAATTAAACAGAGGCCCATTAAAAAAATTTTTTTTAATGTTTTATTTATTTCTAGGAGAGAGAGAGAGAGAGACAGCATGAGCAGGGGAGGGTCAGAGAGAGAGGGAGTCACAGACTCTGAAACAGGCTCCAGGCTCTGAGCTGGCAGTCAGCACAGAGCCCGACGCGGGGCCCGAACCCACGAACCGCGAGATCATGACCTAAGCGAAAGTCGGACGCTTAACTGACTAAGCCACCCAGGCGCCCCTAAACAGGCCCATTCAAAGTTGACCCACATTTAGCTATTTCCTTGTAAAGTGATTTATCCCTTGCAATTGAGAAACCGAGGCACCTCAAAGAAGGAATTGACTCAGAGTTTCAACCAGAGGCAAAGAATGTAAAGCACGCTCTCTGTGGGATCCTGGCTGGGAAACAGGTAACCTCATAAAGCCAGCAATTCACCATGCTCGTGACATTGATGCTAACATCTTCCATCTTTCACCTTGAATTCTTGAATTAAGAATGTCAGAGATACATAAGGGTAACAGTGAGGCATCTTCTAAACTCTTGGAAGGAGGGCAATACGAATAAAGTTCTTCACTTTGGAATTAATTCCTCAATTACCATAAACTATGGAACTGTCTTATAGTTTGATAGAAAAATTTGAGGGACAACTTAGGACAGTGGAAATAGGTTGTGGTTATAATGAACTGTGTGGAATCGTATGCCTCTGTCCTCTGCCTTGTTTGGGGAAAACATACGCTTTTATTCACAACAGCCAAGACAGGGAAATTTTCTTGACTAATTGCTCTAACTAGGACTTCTAGTCAGTGTTAAATAGCAGTAGTGAATATGGACGTCCTTGTCTTGTTCCTGATCTTAAGAGAAAAGCTTTCGGTTTTTCACCAATGATCAGGATGTTAGTTGCGGAATTTTCATAAATGTCCTTTTATCATGTTAAGGAAGTTCCTCTCCAGTCCGTTTGCTGAGTGTTTTTATCATGAAAGGTGTTGCATTTTGTCAAATGCTTTTCTTTTTTGCATCTTGAGATGATCATGTGGATTTTTTCCTTTGTTCTATGAATGTAGTTTATTGCATTGACTGATTTTCTTGTGTTGAACCATCCTTGCATTCCTAACACAAATGCTTCTTGGCCATGGATGTAATCCTTTTGACATGCCGTTGGATTTAGTTAGCCATTATTTAGTTGAGGATTTGGGGGTATATATCCATAATTGATATTAGTAGTTTTATTTCCTTGTGGTATCTTTGTTTGGCTATGGTATCAGGGTAATGCTGGCCTCATTGAATGACTTAGATAGTGTCCCCTCTTACTCTATTTTTTGGAAGACTTTGAGTAGGATTGATATTAATTCTTCTTTAAATGTTTGGTGAAATTCACCAATAAAGTCATCTGGTCCTGGATTTTCTTTGTTAGGAATCTTTTAAACTACTAATTCAGGAGCACCTGGGTGGCTCAGCTGGTTAAGCATCTGACTCTTGGTTTTGGCTCAGGTCATGATCTCACAGTTTCCTGAGTTTGAGCCCCATGTTGGGCTCTGTGCTGATAGCTGACAGAGATTCTCTGTCTCCACCTCTCTCTGCCCCTCCCTCAATCTCTCAAAATGAATAAATAAACAAACATTTAAAAAGTACTGATTCAATTTCTTTACTTGTTATAGGCATGTTGCAATTTATTTATTTATTATTAGGTATAATTGAGATAACATGTTAGTCTCAGGTGTACAACATAATTATTCAATATTTGTATGTATTTCAAAATGGTCACCACAATAAGTCCAGGAAACATCTGTCATTATATGTAGTTACAGAAAATTTGTTTCTTGTGATGAGAACTTTCAAGATCCAGTTTTCTAGCTAGTTTCCAATCTGCAGTACAGTATTATTAACTACAGTCACCATGCTGTACATTACATCCTCATGACTTACTCATTTTATAACCCCAAATTTGTACTTTTGACCATATTCACACATTTTCTGCAACACCCCCCTGCCCCACCCTTTGCTCCAAGCAATTCTATATCCATGAGTTTGGGGATTTTCTGTTTGTTTAGTTTAGTTTTGTTATTTTTTAGACTCCTAATGTAAGTGAGATAACACAGTGTTTATCTTTTTCCGTCTGACTTATTTCACTTAGTTTAATGCCTTCTAGCTTCATTCATGTTGTTGCAAATGGCAAGATTTCATTTTTAATAGTTGAATACCCAGAAGTGGAATTGGTGAGTCATATGGTAGCTCTATTTTAAATTTTTTGAGGGTCCTTCATACTGTTTTCCATAGCTGCTGCACCAATCTACATTCCCACCTATAGTGCACACCCAGGTGCTCCTCATACTTCAGACTCATGATTTCTTTTAGCTCTTTGTCCATGGCTTTGTCCTTTGTCCTTTGTCCTTTGGTTCTTGGGGCACATTTAACACAGTTCATTTAAAGTATTTTTCTCATGGAGCACCTGGGTGGCTCAGTTGGCTAAGCGTCTGATTTCAGCCCAGGTCATGATTTTGTGGTTTATGAGTTTGAGCTTCACTTTAGGCTCTGTGCTGACAGCTCAGAGCCTGAAGCCTACTTCAGATTCTGCATCTCCCCCTCTCTCTGCCCCTCCTCAGCTCATGCTCTCTCTCTAACAAAAATAAAAAATAAAAACTTAAAAAAAATTTTTAATTAAGTATTTGTCTCATACGTCTAATGTCTAGGCTTCCTCAGGGATGGTTTCTGATAATTTCTTTCTTTCCTGTGAATAAGCCATCCTGTTTCTTTGTATGCTTCATAAAGTTTGGTTGAAAACTGGACAGTTTGGATATTGTTTGGATATTTGGTAACTCTGGAAATCAGATTTTTCTCCCTCTCTGGGGACTGATGCTGGTGCTTGGTAAGGCCTGTAGTCATCTGTTTGTTTAGGGACTTTTCCAAACCGCTTTTGCTAAGACTCTATTCTTTGTTATGTGTGGTCGTGGAAGTCTCTGTTCCATCATCTCCACAGTCTGTGATCTGAATGCCTGACTCCAATAAGAAAAGAAAGGAAGAAAAGATGTTCTATCTCTTTTGACTCTTTTGACAGAAGTTGCTTCGGCCCGAGCCATTGAAACACGGCTAGATCTGTGCTGGTCTTTCCATGATTCACCAGACACACTGAAACACAACCCTGATTTTTGGAGGACAGTCTTCTTGCCCACCCCAGCACCATCACACCACACCAGGAATGTGGGCCGCCTTCTCTGAGGCTCCCTGCTGGGGGCTGGGGGCCAGGGGCTAGTAGCTGCTCTATGAACAAAATCGAATGTTCTTCAAGCTACTGTCTCAGGATCTATTTTACAACAGTAGGGACAGCAATGACTAAGAAGCTGGGGGTGTCCTCTGGTCCCCGGGGCTGCTAAGTGTGCCACATGAGGTGGCAGTGCTCAGAAACCCACCCAGACGTTCTTCGGAATCATCCGTCACCAGCAGCAAGGAGATACTGCCACCAAGGAGGTGGGCTGCCACCCAAGAATCCAGCTTCCTGTAGCCGATTTTGTCCCTTCCCACTACAAGCTCTCTTGTTAGTTACCTCCTTGGTGCATTAGGAAGCTCCCACCTCCATTCAGTGCAGACGGAAGCAAGGAAGGAGAAAGAATTGTTTCTGAAACAGTGCTGATGAGAGCTTCACTGAGACGCTTATTGGAGCGTCCGTGGAATTGCAGAGCTGAAACTAACACACACACGTGAGTCCGCGCATACTTCTATTCATGAGCGGTTTTATTCTGGAGATAAAGTGCAGTGGGAGTCATGTATAAACATGAGAGCTGGGGGACACAGGGCTGCCAAATCAACGCTTCTGTGGAGAGGTGCAGCTTCCAAAGAGGAGAGCAGGGGACCTGCTGGATTTCTGGGAATGGCCCCTGATGGAGGCTCTGGGCTGATGTGAGACAGTATCCGGGCCTGCCTTTCACTTCCAGAAGCTGGGAAGAAGTGAAGGTGCTTCTGAGCTGCTTCTGGGTAGAGCAGGGGCAGGAGGGCCTTATCAGCATACGTCTGACCACTGTGGCCTCAAGCCAGCAGAGGGCTCAAGGCATGACCAGCATGTGCTGAGAGAACCATCTTCAGCCATGTTCATTTCCATTCTGTCCTTCTTGCCTCCCCATCCCCTTAATCCCATTATTCACCAATGCTCTTTACCACCTGCAGCAGCTCCCAGAGGGGTCCACTGGCTTAGCCCATTCATTAGGGCTAAACTATTAAGGGACACCTGGGTGGCTCAGTTGGTTAAGCATCTGACTTCAGCTCTGGTCATGATCTCACTGTTCTTGAGTTCAAGCCCCACATTGGGCTCTGTGCTGATAGCTTAGTGTCTTGACTCTTCTTCGGATGCTGTGTCTCCCTGTCTCTCTGCCCCTACATTGCTCATGCTCTGTCTCTCAAAAATAATAGACTTTTTTTTAAAAAAAGGAGTAAAGTATTAAACCAATGCTTTGAAAATTTTGCATCTTATGCTCAGTGAATGTTATGAAATATTTATTGACTCAATCGTTCATCCACTCCAGAAACACTTTTTTTTAATTTAATGAGAGTTTCCTTTCCTTTCTTTCTTTTTTAATGTTTATTTATTTGTTTGGAGAGAGATTTATTTATTTTGAGATCTCACAAACCGTGAGATCATGACCTGAGCTGAAATCAAGAACGGGATGCTTAACCGACTGAGCCCCCAAAAGCCCCCAGAAATACTGAGTACCTGGGGAGTTTGGGTATCAGGTACCAGGGATGCTCAGGGGGGAAAGAACTTGGGAAATATTCTCCAGCCAGAAAAGTGGGTGGAGAATGAGAAAATGAAGCCATAGGTAACAGGATAAAGGCCACACAGGGGACTCTGCCTGGAGGGGATGGAGGGTGTTTTATTTGCCAAAGGCAGAGGCTGGGGGTTCAGAGATGGGGTGGGGGGTGGTGATCAGAGAGCTGGGCTCTGGGATCCAGGAGTCTCTCCAAGAGATCAATTTCCATTCTGGCCCCTGGAAAACAAGACATCTGATACCTGGATCAAAACAATGATTGGTCCTTAAGGGACCACGCAGAGGAGGCGCCACGGGGCTGCTATGAACCCACTTTGCCACATGACGTGAGTGTGCACACTGTTCTTGCTGTGCTGGTCTCTGGGACTCTCATCTCTCTATCTCACACACACACACACACATGAGCAGAGGCCATAATTCAAGCAACCAAGGAAACACTATTCGGATATAAAAGGCAAATGGTTTGATATTTGCTCTAATTCTTCATTTCCTGTAACCAGTTGAAATCACGATGAGGTTTGGACTAGGGATCATCTCAAGTGGTGTTTCCAGGGATTCAGCCTCTTTGTATTTCTGTCACTCAGCCACCAACCATTGCCCCTCTTCCCTGCTGCGGAAAAAGGAAAAAGAAATCAGGAGCTTTGGGGAGTGGTGTTACCCTCGTTATTTTCTCTGCTTGGTTCTAATGGCCCATCTTATTTTCTAGGAAGGAAAGACTATGCTGGTTTTCTTATTGTTTTTCATCATCATTATTATTTTAAATTAAAGCAAATATAGTAGAACAGGGTAGGGGGAAAACTAGTGGAGTTCTCCCTCTTTGCCCCGCACCTTGGTTCTCATCCCTAAGCTCCTCTGAACGGAGTGGGGAGGCCTGAGCTACCGCGAGGCGCTCACAGACACAGATAATGGACAGGCGTGTGCAGCTCAAGCAATAAGGGACCAGGGCAGCCAGGAGAGCCTTGATCCTCAAAAGAGAGAAGCAGGGGAGATTGTCCTTAGTCCCCTGAAAAGCGCTCCTCCCTCCCCAGCAAACAGGCACCCTGGAGAACCCTCCTTTTTCCTGAGCTGCCATCTGAGGCTTAACCCTGGGCTCCATTCCAGAGGCTTCTGCAGAAGAGATGGGCTTCAATCCCTGAAGCCATAGGAAGTTGTCTGGCATTTACGCTAAGTACAAATGAAAGAATCAAACCTGGAAAGGACCATTTCAGGTTAAAAAAAAGAACAGAAAAGGAAAAAGGACAAAAAAGAGGAGAGAGAGAGAGAGAGAGAGAGAGAGATTACAAACCATTGTAAATTAAACCTAGAGGGACACCTGGGTGCCTTAGTTGGTTCAGCTCAGGTCATGATCTCACCATTTGTGGGTTCAAGCCCCGCATTGGGCTCTGTGCTGACAGCTCAAAGCCTGGAGCCTGCTTTGGATTCTGTGTCTCCCTCTCTCTCTGCCCTTCCCCTGCTTGCACTGTTTCTCTCTCTCTGAAAAATCAGATAAACATTAAAGAAATTACAAAAAATAACAAATGTAGAAAAAGCATAGTGTCATTCCTGGTTGTTATATGTGTACTCATTTAAGAATGTTTTCCCTCAAAGTAAAAGTTTGAAAAGTTATCTTTGTAATTGGCTACATGAAAAGCTATCTTTGTCAAATTGGCTACAAAATCAAACATAAAAAGCCAGTCAAATTTAGCAGTGGGGGGTTGTATACCAACTTTAGTGACACTAATGTTAATAAGTTCTGATAATCCACTACCATCGGACCAGCCAAAAGCCATGCTTTCACTTTCATTATATAAATCTCTTAAGTAGCTACTCCAAATAACTTAGGATGACATGTTTTTTATAAGTTTTAAAAAGGTTTAATGTTACAAGAACCATATAGTTTGTTGTTACAAAAGTGTGTATATTTCCCAATTATTTTCCTTGAATTTTAGACAGTTTGACACAAACTGATATTCAAAATGAATGTAGTTGCATGATGGGAAATAGAAACAAATGACCAGGTGGGAAGACTTTTGCCCTCCGCAAATATCTTAGGACATTCAGGGCTCACAGAAAACAATAATGAACATACTGGTGCCAAATATTTAGCAATAAAGAAAAAAACGTTTAATGTCAGCAAAGTGAGCTTTGATTTTTTTTTTTTTAAAAATCGTTCTCCTGTCTATAATCTGCAAAATGTCTTTCTGATTCAAGGCAGCAGCAGATGGCAGTAAACACACAGAAGATACACTTTCCGTCCACTTGGTACTAGAGTTTTGGCTAGAGAACTTCGTAGCCAAGAACACATTATTGTTCACACTCGTTATTTCCCAAATGTTTTCTTCTTTTCCTGATGATACCTAATAGAGTACGGCAAATAGTTATGCCACGTTGAATATGACCATATCTTTCATCTTTAAGACTGCTGTTGCTATTTACAAGTTGCCATGAAGTGCCAAAAATAGTCTGCTACCAAAGGTTTACTTAGTGGAGTCCCGCTCACTGGTTAGCTAGGAAAACTCTGACAAGAAATCTCACATTAACCAGGAAAAAGGGGATGAAAATCTTAGTTATTTTTATCTTTGCCTGCCAAACCTTAATTTTCCTATTTTTAAATATTTTAAAATACTAAATGTTAAAGTGATTTGAAGGTTTCAGGGACAGGAGAAAATGTGTGATCAAGAGTGTAATTAACTTGCATGCTTAAGAGATGTCACTTTCTAAGGAATAACGTTTGCCAATTTCATATGCATTGAGCTCCACAGGTAACCGGAAGTTTTTTAAGTAACCGGAAGGAGAATTAGTATAGTTCCCTGGGAACCCAGGCTCAGAGAAGGGAAGGGCTGAGACTTCCGGCGAGTGTAGATGGAGGATTGGTCTCTTCTCATCCTGATAATCTCTCATGCAGTGATGAGAACTGATTGCCAAAGCAGGTTAGCTGGGGTGTGCTGGAAGCCTGCCCAGTCCAAGATGACTTTCCCCTTTCCCACATTGAGAAGTGTTCTCATTCATTTGGATGGAAGGCCATTCTGGTCTCTGACATCTCTTATCAAAATGTAAGTAATCAACCTCTGTTTAACATGGTAGCCTGAACACTTCTCGAATCCCACTGAGTGAAATGATAAAAACACAGGGCAAAGAGAAGAGAAAGATTATGACACACCTGCACACCTTCCTCGGGCCTGGAAAGGGAATTGGTGCCAGAGTCGGTGCCAGACACCCGGGCCATTGCTCCAGCCCTGGACACTGTCTAGCGACGTACTTCTTGGGAGGTGAAGACACTAAGTATGCATGGGCTCAAGCCACTGTGTTTGGATTTCCTGTTACATGCAGCTCAACACATTCCTTTTTTTTAAGATTTATTTATTTTTGAGACAGAGCACAAGCTGGGAAGGGGCAGAGAGAGAGGGGGACAGAAGATCTGAAGCAGGATCTGCACTGTCGGCGGTGAGTCTGATGTGGGGCTGGAACTCACTAACCCTGAGATCATGACCTGAGCCGAAGTCAGATGCTTAACCAACTGAGCCACCCAGGCGCTCCAGTTCAGCTTCTTTTGAAGCAAAGGAAGAGTACCTTTTGCAACAACAGTATCTCACTAGAATTATTTTGTTTTCGTAGTATCCATATTTATGGGTTTGTTAATGGCAATTGATACATATTTTTTTAATTTTAGTAGAGATATAAAGTTTTCTTGAAAAAATACATATAAGGGGGCCTGGGTAGTCGGTTGAGCATCCGACTCTTGATTTCAACTCAGGTCATGATCTCCTGGTTTGTGGGATTGAGCCCTAAGTGCACAAAGCCATCTTGGGATTCTTTCTCTCCTTCTCTCTGCCCCTCCCTCCCCCTCACGCTGGCACCCACACTCTCTCTCCCTATTCTCTCTCAAATAAATTAAAGAAAAAATAAATATATATTCTAAAAATTATTTGGGAAGACAGGGAACAAATTAGCAATAGATGCAACACCGTGAATAATGTCAAGAACAATAGTGAACAACAGAAGTCAGAGCCAATGACAACATTTTTAAAGTTTATTTATTTATTTTTAAGAGACACAGAGAGAAAGAACCAGTGAGCATGAGAGTTGGAGAAGAGCAAAAAGGCGGGGGGGGGGAGGGAGAGAATCTTAAGCAAACTCCAAGCTCAGCTCAGAGCCTGACTTGGGGTTTGATCTTATGACTATGAGATTGTGACCTGAGCCAAAATTAGGAGCCAGACACTCAACTGACTGACCCATCCAGGTGACCCTAATGACAGTATGTATATATGCATGTATTTATTTTTTAAAAAAATTTTTTAATGTTTTATTTATTTCTAGGAGAGAGAGAGAGAGACAGCGTGAGCAGGGGAGGGCCAGAGAGAGAGAGGGAGTGACAGACTCTGAAACAGGCTCCAGGCTCTGAGCTGGCAGTCAGCACAGAGCCCGACGTGGGGCTCGAACCCACGAACTGCGAGATCATGACCTAAGCGAAAGTCGGACGCTTAACCGACTAAGCCACCCAGGCACCCCTAAATTTATTTATTTTTGAGAGAGAGAGAGTGGAGCCCAAAGCAGGTCTCAAGCTCACCTGATGTGGGGCTCGAGCTCACAAACCCTGAGATCATGACCTGAGCCGAAGTTGGATGAGCCGCCCAGGTGCCCCTAAGGACAACATTTATATGAAATTCTAGAAAGGGGAAAACTAATCTGTGGTAAGAGAAGTAGATCTGTGGTTGTCTGGGGTGGGATGAGGACAGGAAAGGGCCCCGAGGGAACTGATTTGAGGTGATGAAAATATTCTACATCTTGATTGCGATTTCATGTATGTATACCTTTGTCAAAACTCACTGAACTGTACAATGAAAATGGGTGCGTCTTACTGTATACAGATTATTCCTCACCAAGGGCAAAAGACTAAAAACAAAGGCTAAAGAAAACTTTCTCCTAGGTGCTCGACTGGACCCCTGACCCACGGACCCTGGCGTGTGCGACTCCTCAGGACTTACTGGCAGGTGAATAACCACTTCATTCCTGAGAGCTGTGTTGTCAGAAAGGACGACCCCCTCCCCCAGCTCCAAACGTGGGAGGCCAGCCCTGGGGGGGTCCCCGGAGGGGGTGCCACGAGCCTGGCTGCTGGAAAGGGGGTCAAGCTGCATCGGGGTTGGGGCACGTGGGCAGGACACCTGAGGCCCTCACAGCACTGGCTGAACCAGGGAAACAGGAACTCAAGTCAGGTGACAGAGCTACAGGTCAACCCATGGAGACAGCAGTTTTGTTCACTGGGTTTTCTTTTTATTTCTTTTTATTATTTTTTTAATGTTTATTTTTGAGAGAGAGAGAGAGAGAGAGTGAGCATGCAGGTGAACAGGAGAGGAGCAGAGAGGGAGGGAGAGAACCCCAAGCAGGCTCCAAGCTGACAGCAGAGAGCTCGATGCGGGGCTTGAACTCATGAACCATGAGCTGACGCTGGATGCTTAACCAGCTCAGCCACCCAGGCACCCCATGGGGTTAAAAAAATTTTTTTTAAATTAATTTATTTTTAGAGAGAGAGAGAGCTCACACACAAGTGGGGAAAGGGCAGAGACAGAGGGAGGGAGAAAATCTCAAGAGGGATCCATGCTGTCAGCTAGCAGCCCGACTTGGGGCTTGAACCCATGAACCGTAAGATCATCACCTGAGCCGTCTGTATTCCACACTCTACTCCGGCCTCAGTGAGTCACACCACACCCCGCAGGTCCTCTAAGGGTATCTTTGGCAGTCTTCTTTCCCAGCAAGACTTCCTCCCTTGTTTCTTGCTCCCCCTCAACCTGAAGGAGATTTTTTCCCTCTGAACTCTAATATAATCATGTCCGTGTTATAGCGCTTTCCAGTTTCTGAGACGTGTCACAGTCATGGAGGTATGTCACTGCAAAGTGCTTGTGATTGTCATCATGCCTAACCCCCAGGGCACACACTTGTGTGTCAGCCCCAAATACTCTCCTTCAAGCACATCTATGTGCATGGTGGAAGCTTACCGACTGTGGGGGCTTGGCCCTTTGGAGTTTTTCTCTCAAAATGAGTAGTTCTTAAAACCTTAAAAACATTTTTAAAAAAATATTTATTGAGAGAGAGAGAGAGAGAGTGCACAAGCAGGGAAGGGGCAGGGAGAGAGAGAATCCCAAGCAGGCTTTGCAGTGTCAGCGCCGAACCCAACTTGCGGCTCGATCTGACAAACTGTGAGATCATGACCTGATCTGAGATCAAGAGTCAGATGCTTAGCTGACTGAGCCACCCAGGTGCCCCAAAACCTTTTACAAATTATTACACTCGTTGGGTCTCTGATGAAAGTTATACATCTACGCTCACAAAAGTGCGTACTTTCTATATACGATGTCAGTGTTCACCAACCCCTAGCCTGACCATGAACTCAACTTAAGCTCTCAGTCTGAGGAATACAGATGGCCAGCTGCGAAAGTCGTTCAGGTGTGTCACGTCTTCCCTCCTTTTCTTCACTTGCTTCTCTGTCCCTCTGTCCCCTCCAGAGCTGCCTGGGGCGGCGTGCCCAGCCTTCAAAATGATCACATCCCCCCAGTCATAAACACCTTTATTCCCTAGATCACACGCAACAATAATAAATGTGTTAATATATACTATACATCTAGTTGTGAGACGGAAAACTACTCAGATTTAAAACTGAGAATTGTGCAGACGAGTGGGTGACTCAGTCGGTTGAGCATCTGACTCTTGATTTCGGCTCAGGTCCTGTTCCCAGGGTTGTGGGATCGAACCCCGCATCCCGCTCCGCGTTGAGCACGGAGCCTGCTTAAGAATCTCCCTCTGGGGCGCCTGGGTGGTTCAGTCGGTTGAGCGTCGGACTTCGGCTCAGGTCATGATCTCACTGTTCGTGGGTTCAAGCCCCACATCGGGTTCTGTGCTGGCAGCTTGGAACCTGGAGCCTGCTTCAGATTCTGTGTCTCCCTCTCTCTCTGCTCTCCCCCACTCATGCTCTGCCTCTGTCTCAAAACTAAATAAACTGGGGCGCCTGGGTGGCTTAGTCGGTTAAGCGTCCGACTTTCGCTTGGGTCATGATCTCGCGGTTCGTGGGTTCGAGCCCCGCGTCGGGCTCTGTGCTGACTGCCAGCTCAGAGTCTGGAGCCTGTTTCGGTCTGTGACTCCCTCTCTCTGACCCTCCCCTGCTCACGCTGTCTCTCTCTCTCTCTCCTAGAAATAAATAAAACATTAAATAAATAAATAAACTATAAAAAATTTTAAAAAAAGTTTCCCTCTGCCCCTCTCCCTGTTCGTGCTCCCTTTCTCTCAAAAAAAAAAAAAATTAATTGAAAATTACTGAGCTGGGTAGTATAAAAGGTCTTCCACATAAAGTTCAGTGGGAAAACAGAAAGCAAAACAAAGTCAGACCAGACTTACAACACAGAATAACGACACATAAGAGCGTAGAGAATAAGAGCCAAGAAAACTGAACATCCGAAGTTTGATATACGGGGACGGTGTCAATTTTTCCTTTGCGTTAGTTAACCTCCGATTGTTTGGGTAATAATCCGAAATCTCATCCTTCATTGCTCCCAGCTCGGCTGGTCAGAATAACAAAAAGCAGAGGAAACCAACTCCCTTATGGTGTAAACACCACCACATCCACATCTATATCTGATTTAAACGGAATTCCCCCGGCCCAGAATGAACCTGGAGAGGGGCTTTAAGCCACCAGAACGTCATGCGCCCTCTGGAAACCCGACCTGCGGGCTTCTTGGCCCAGCTTTCCCACCTGGAGAAGGAAAAAAGCAGAAGGAAACCTTTCCTTCCAAGCCAATCGGGCCTCCTCCGGGGGAGGCTTGGGTGTTGAAGGCGGCCCTCGTTATTCGCAGGCTGGGGGCCTGAGGGATGTGGGCCCCAGGACGGCAGCCGGGGCCTCCAGACGCCGCCTGCGGCCCGGTGGGCTGTGGGACAGGAGGCGTCAGGGTCCGCGGCGCTGAGAGCCCCTCCCCGGGGCAGAGCCGCGGTTCCAGGTGCTTCCAGGGCTCTCCTTCAACAGGCTCCACCTGGCACTTGCGGCCTGTAGAGCAGGCACCCGGCTGGGCCCGGGCAGAGGAGGAGGCGTGGGGAGCACGGCGCCACCAACCACGGGGGCCAGCCGGCCTTCGTGCCGACTCTCCGCTCACCCTTGTCCTGGGAGGTGACGGGTCCGCGGCGTCCTGGGTGTCAGGTGAGGCGGCAGGGCCACCGCTGACTAAAACAGGCCTTTGTGTGTTCTGGTTTGGACACGTTGACCCCCCCACCCCCACCCCACTCCCCGCCCGGGGAGCTTTTTTCCAATTTGAACTCTTACTGCTTGCTGCTCTGTACTTGGCTTTCTTTCTGCGCACGTCTCTTGCCCCGTTCCCAGGACCAGCGCCCCTGACAGACGAACATTCTAGAAGGCCACGCTGGGGTGTGGGGGAGGCTGGGGGAGAGCGAGGGTGTGGTGGGGGGAGGGCTTTGTAAGATTTTTCCAGTGAGTAAAAAAGACTCCAAGGCAAAATGTTCCGCAGGAGCAGTTTTATTGCATGCACCCCCGGCGAGGCCCCCAGCGACTCAGGAGAGGGGAGTCGGGGAAGTCGCGCCCGGGTTCCGTGGTGGGGGGTTTTATAACCTGTAGGTGGGGGTGGGCAAGTCCAGGTAACAGGGGCGGTCTCTTGACTGGAAAGTCCCGGGCGGGAGGTTTTGGTTTCTTGCCTAAGTTTCTGTTTCCCGCCGAAGTCGGAACGGTCACTGATGTATTGGCGGGAAGGTCAGCCATCTTAAGAAGTCGGCCATTCTGTGGCGTCTCTGCCCTACCTCTCACCCGCCCAACAGGCTTGAGCATCTGGCGTTTGCCCCCACTCTGCCACTCCCTTGCTGTGTGCAAGCCGTTCTGTCTCTGGTCTCTTCCCTCCCTTGTAAAATGGGAGCGAGAATAGCTTAGGGGCCCAACAAGCCGAAGTGTGAACCCGTGAGGGGCCCTCAGTGCCACCATTTGCGGTGTTCCGCGTCTCGTCTCACCATGGCCACCATACTCCCTCATCTTTCTCCTTTATGATTGAAACCAGCTCAAAAATTGCCTTGCTCAAAGTCTGCCTGTCAGCGAGGACTGCATTATTAAGGGTCACTTCTAGAAGTTTTATTGCCATTTTTTTGCATCTCTGTTGAAACTGCGGTCAAAGACACTCCTTTATTGCGCCCCCTGGTGCTGTGGGGGAGGCTTTTACTCACTGGGAATATACACCAGGCAAGGGCCTCACAACTGGTCGGTGGAACCGTGAGATCAGTGGGTCCTTGTCCGGGTTCCAGGACTGGGTGCAGCAAAATCTGGCCGAGGTGGAGATTGGCTGCGATGGGTGGCAGAATGGACCCCCGATTCTTGAGGAATCAGGAACAGATCAGCCGGGAGTCATATGGAGGTACAAGGCCGGCCCCACCTGGTGCTTGGGCTCTTAGATTGGGTACAAATGCCTCATCTGTCCCTAGAAGCATCAAAGCAGAATCAAATAATGTCAAAAGCATTTAGTTTACAGCAAAACAGTGTTCATCTGTGCAATATAGGAAATATCATACCTATGAAACAGAACAGGTAGTAATGATTATTACAGTAGAGATCATTAATTAAGCACTGGCTGATGGGACTATGCTAAGAGCAATCATTTACCCTCCAGACCCTTCTGTGAGGTAGTACTATTGTTATTCCTGTTTTTAAAAAAATTGAGATACAGTTGACACGTAACATTATATTAGCATCAGGTATATGCATAATGACTTGGTATTTCTGTATATTGTGAGATGATCTATACATGTGAAATAACATCTGTCAACACACACGGTTACACAGTTACAATTTTTTGTTTATCTATCTTTGAGAGAGAAAGAGTGCGAATGGGGGAGGGGCAGAGAGAGAGGGAGACGCTGAATCCCAAGCAGGCTCCAGGCTCTGAGCTGTCAGCACAGAGCCCGATGTGGGGCTCGAACTCATGATTGTAAGATCATGACCTGAGTCAAAGTCAGCGGCTTAACCAACTGAACCACCCAGGCACCCCTACAATTTTTTTTCCCTATGAGAACTTTTAAGATTTACTCTCATAGGTGCACTGGGGTGGCTCAGTAGGTTAAGCACCTGACTCTTGATTTTGGCTCCTGTCATGATTTCACAGTTCATGAGTTCAAGTCCCGTCTTGGGCTCTGAACTGATGGCTTAAAGCCTGCTGCTTGAGATTCTGTCTTTCTTTCTCTCTGCCCCTCCCCCACTCCATCTCTCTCAAATATATAAATAAACTTTAAAATATAATAAAATTTAAAAAGGCTCTCTTAGTAACTTTCAAATATGTAATACAATATTATTATGTTTAAAATTAATTTTTAAAAATGTTTTATTTCTGAGAGGGAGAGAGACAGTGTGAGCAGGGGAAGGTCAGAGAGAGGGAGATACAGAATATGAAGCAGGCTCCAGGCTCTGAGCTAGCTGTCAGCACAGAGCCCGACATGGGGCTCAAACCCATGAACCGCGAGATCATGACCTGAGCCGAAGTTGGACGCTTAGCTGACTAAGCCATCCAGGCGCCCCACAATATTATTAACTCTAGTTCCATACTGTTCATCATATCCCCATGGCTTATTTATTTCATAACTGAAGGTTTGTACCTTTTGACCACTTTTACTCATTTTGCCTAACCCCTCCCCCTCCTAACTCCTCCCTACCTCCCCACCTCCCTCCTGGCAACCACCAATCTGTTTTCTGTATCTATAATTTCAGTTTTTATTTTTTGTCTTTTGTTTTAGATTCCACATATAAGTGAGATCATATAGGTATTTGGCTTTTCCTATATATTTCATTTGGCTTAATGCCCTCAAGGTGCATCCACGTTGTTGCAAATGGCAAGGTTTCCTTCTTTTTTATGGCTGAGTAATACTCCATCATACATACTGCAATTTCTTTATCTGTTCATCACCACATGGACACTTAATTTGTTTCCATGTCTTGGCTATTGTAAATAACATTGCTGTGAACATGGGGGTGCAAAGATCTTTTCAAGTTAGTGTTTTCATTTCCTTCTTTTTTTAAATTTTTTTTTATTTTAAAAAATGTTTGTTTATTTTTTTACAAATAGTTTATTGTCAAGTTGGTAGATTTCCTTCTGATAAATACTCAGTAATGCAATTACTGGATCATAGGGTAGTTCTGTTTTTTAAATTTTTTGAGGAATGTTCACACTGTTTTCCACAGTGGCTGCACCAGTTTGCATTCCTACCAAACAGTGCATGAGGGCTGCCTTTCTCCACAGCCTCACCAGCACATGTTGTTTCTTGTCTTTTTAAAAAAAATAACCACGGTAACCGACGTGAGGTGATGCCTCACTGTGATTTCGATTCGTATTTTCCTGACGAAGAGTGATGCTGAGCACCTCTTCATGGCCCTGGTGGCCATCTTTGTGTCTTCTTTGGAGAAATGTCTATTCAGATTCTCTACCCATTTTTAATTGGATTGTTCGTTTGTTCGCTGTTGTGTGAGTTCCTTATATGCTTTGCGTATTAATCCCTTATCAGGTGTATAACTTACAAATATTTTCTCCCATCCACAAGCTGCCTTTTCATTTTATTGAAAGTTTCTTTTGCTGTTCAGAAGCTTTTTAGTTTGATGTAGTCCCACTGTTTATTTTTAATTTAATTAATTAACTTGTTTTAACGATTTTAGTTTTTTTAACGTAATCTCTACACTCAGTGCGGGGCTTGAATTTACAACCCTGAGATCAAGAGACACATGCTCTACAGACTGAGCCATCCAGGCGCCCCACACTGTTTATTTTTGCTTTTGTTACCTTTTATTTTTTTTGGTGTCAAATTAAAAGAAATCATCACCAAGGCCGATAGTGAGGAGCTTACACCTCTTTTCTTATACTCGTTTTATTTTTTATTTTTAAAAAGTTTATTTTTATTTGAGAGATAGCAACAGAGCACAAGCAAAGGAGGGACAGAGGGAGAGAATTCCAAGCAGGCTGCATGCTCAGTGTGGAGCCTGATGCGGGGCTCGATCCCACCACCCTGGGATCCTGACCTGAGCCAAAATCTAGAGTCATGCACGCAACTGACTGACTGAACCAGCCAGGCGCCCCTATTATTATACCCATTTTAATATTGAGAAAACTGAGCCTAACTTGTGCATGAGTGCGCTGCTAGTAGCAGAAATGGAATCTAATATTAGAGTTATGTCTCGGTCACCTCAGGCTGCAAAAACAAATGACCATAGCCTGAGGGGCTTGGACAGCAAACATTGGTTTCTCAGAGTTCTGAAGGTTGCGAGTTCAAGAGCAGGGTGCCGGCAGATTTGATTTCTGGTGAG
The DNA here is from genome assembly GCF_003009895.1 of Hyaena hyaena. Lineage (NCBI taxonomy): Eukaryota > Metazoa > Chordata > Mammalia > Carnivora > Hyaenidae > Hyaena > Hyaena hyaena. The sequence continues at coordinate 759,877 of NW_024081102.1, read as the reverse complement.
GGCTCTTCTCTTGGTTTGCAGAAGTCTGTCTTCTCACTGGCCTCGCATGGTGGAGAGAGATCATCTCTCTTGTCTCTTTTTAGAAAGACACTCATCCCATTTGTGGGAGCTCCACCCAAAGACACGCCACCAAATAACATTGTACTGATGACTGTGGATTCAAAATATGGATCGAGAGGGACATAAACATCAGTCCCCAGCAAGGTGGCAACAGCCATTTGCTTTTAGTATAGCATCCCGCTCTAGGCACTCAGGACCTTTCTCAGTATGTGATATTTAGACCAACCCACCTGCCATTAAGTCATTGGATCCTGACAGCACCTATGCTATAGAAAGTGGTATTCATTTAGTTATGAACATCTGCTGAGTGTGTACTGAATACAGGAAGTTATAGATGTGCAATCTCACTTGTGCTGAGCAGCCTTGCTTGTTTCCTCCTAGAGGAGGCAAATGAAAATGACAAGCTAGTTCACGGAAAGTAACACTATAGCAGAGACTGTTGCCTTTTGCTCCAGCTATTTTCTCCCCATGAAGTGACCCTGTGTGGCCTCTGAGAAATCACTGTCTCTTGTTGTAGGAGTCCCTTTACCTTCCCCATGCCTCTAGCAGTTTCCTCCCTTTTTTTTTCTTTCTGTAAAGATAATTGATTTATTTTGAGTGAGAGGGTGGAGGAGGCAGAGAAAGAGGGAGACAGAATCCCAAGTAGGCTCTGCTGCCAGTGAAGAGCCAGATGTGGGGCTCGAACCCACAAACCTGGTTCATGACCTGAACCAAAACCAAGAGCCAGACGGTTAACAACTGAGGCACCGAGGCGCCCCCTAGCGCTTTCCTCCTGACCAAGCTCTTAGCCATGAGCACATCCTGCAGTGCCTGATGGCATCACATGACCGTGGATTTCCCATCAGTAACTGTGAGTCAAAAATTACATGTGCTCTTTTCTTGGAAATACATTTTTTTGCTATTAACATTCCACACTACATGTATTATTATAATTTTAAGGAAGCTTTTTTCTTTAGCAATTTTCACAAACTGAATAACCTACCCTATAAATTGCATTGTGCTTATAATTTTCTTTAAAATGCATTGAAGTCTCTTTATTTTATTTTTATTTTATTTTTAAGTAATCTGCCTAGCCAGCGTGGGGCTCGAACTCACCACTCCGAGAATCACATGGTCCTCCGACCGGGCCTGCCAGGCTCCCCTAAAATGCAGTAAAAGCTCTTTCAGTCATAAATAGTCTCTATCCTTGGAAATTCCTCAGGCTCAGTGTATATTTCTACACATCCATGAGGATTTGGAGACAGGGGCATCACACTTTGTATCAGAAAAGTGGAGTTGAGTTCTGGCTGGGTCACTTCCCAGCTGTGCCTTTGGGTGAGGCGTCCAGCTTCTCCAGTTTGAAGTCCCTCATCTGTAAACTGTGCCTTGGGGACTTTACATCATACTTTGGTGTTTTCTTATACTTTGGACCAAAACGTAGTGGCAGGTAAATCATTTTGTTTACTTGGCTGCTTGAGGACAGAGGGTATTTCTCTTATGCGTTCGTTGCCACAGTGCTTGCTAAAAGCGGGTGCCAGTAAATATTAACCTCCTTATTAAACTGATGATGTTCATGACTTCAAGTAAAGGATGGAAAAGAGAGGAAAACTGAAGCGTTAGCTATTGCACAGAATCCATTTTGAATTTAGGTGCTTAGGGGTTAAAAGAAGTCCCCGAGGGCAGTTATTTAAATTGAGCTAAACAGTGCTCAAATGAATACAAATCAAGTAATCATTTAAAAATAACACTGTCCAGGGGCACCTGGGTGGCTTAGTCGGTTAAGCTTCCGACTTTCGCTTGGGTCATGATCTCGCGGTTCATGGGTTCGAGCCCCACGTCGGGCTCTGTGCTGACTGCCAGCTCAGAGCCTGGAGCCTATTTCGGAAGTCTGTGTCTCTCCCTCTCTCTGACCCTCCCCTGCTCACGCTGTCTCTCTCTCTCCTAGAAATAAATAATAACACTGTCCAGGGGCACCTGGGTGCCTTAGTTAAGCATCTGACTTCAGCTCAGGTCATGATCTCGTGGTTCGTGAGTTCAAGCCCGGCGCTGGGCTCTGTGCTGACAGCTCAGAACCTGGAGCCTGTTTCAGATTCGGTGTCTCCCTCTCTCTGCCCCTCCCCTACTTGTGCTCTGTCTCTCAAAAATAAATAAACATTAAAAAAATAAATAAAAATAACCCTGTCCAACAATAGGAGTCTGACAACTCATCAAAATGGTCAAGTTCAGGGTGAATCCTGTCCTGCTCAACTTCATCAATATTCTTAGCAGTTTGGAATCTCAACAAGTTTGGCTGAAGCAGATTGAAGATTAGAAATTGAGCATCTTTGGGTGCTTGCCTGACTTCTGAAGCCACCTAGATCCTGTCTATAGTTGATAACAGGATCCTTGGAGATGAAAACTGAAAGCTGTTTATCCACTTAAAAGTATTCTTGGGGCGCCTGGGTGGCTCAGTCAGTTAAGCGTCTAACTCTTGGTTTCAGCTCAGGTAATGATCCCAGGGTTGTGGGATGGAGCCTGCTTAAGATTCATTCTCTCTCTCTTTCTCTCCCTCTTCCCCTCCCCCGTGTGTGCGTCTGCATGCATGGGCACACAAGCCCATGCGCGCGCTCTCTCTCTCTTTAGAATAAGCAACGCCTGTGTACAAAATATTGCCAGCCTAATGAAATGGATACGACTGCATTCCCAGCACTAAAGAGGTTCTAATTTGCCTGGGGACCTAAGACACATTTACAAATTATTACAGAACAACAATGGATATGTTAAGTAGTAACATGAAATAAAGGTCTAAAGAGAGTCTTCCGTGGTTCCCAGGAGGAAGAATAGACTGAAGGGAGAGAATTGCCCAGGAAATGGAATCAGCAAAGACCTTCCTCTTGGTTATAGCCAGAGGGAACACACCTAGCCAGGTACCCTCACAGACAAAAAAAAAAGGAAAATGAAAAAGGCTTCTCAGTAAAGGAACCCCCTGGAGTAACTAGTCCTCTGGGGTCTCCCGCAGGGTAGTGGCTGTAAAGCCGTCTCCCAAAAGCCAGACTCCAAATCTGGCATGAGCTTGGCTAGCAGTCCGGTTAGATACATAAGATCCCGGTTAGCCCAATGAGTAGAAAGTTTTACTCAAACCCTGATGTTACTTTAAACAAAAAAATTGTCAGGTTTTACATAAAGATCCAAATCCGAATTTGCTATTGTGAGTTTGTACCTTCCTAAATTTGCCCAAACAGAGATGCCTTGATTTCTTTTCCCTTCTCTTTTTTTATTTGTGTAATGTTTATTTTTGAGACAGAGACAGGGCACGAGTCCGGGAGGGGCCGAGAGAGAGAGGGAGACACAGAATCCGAAGCAGGCTCCAGGCTCTGAGCTGTCAGCACACAGCCCGACGCAGGGCTCGAACCCACAAACCACGAGCTTATGTCCTGAGTTGAAGTCGGATGCTCAACCGAGTGAGCCACCCAGGCACCCCTCTTTTCCCTTCTCTTACAGGAGAATGTGTGAAGGAACACTCATTTGACATTTTGCATATTTTCTAAACCCATCAAATCGAAATATTATCTGAGTAGAGGTGAAGTCTTACCACAATGAATAAGAAACTATACTTTGTTATTGGGTTGATGTTATTGTATGAGAAACAACTAGAAGTCAAAGCAAACAAGCCAGATAGTTTTGTAATAGAAAGCAAAGAGCCAAACAGGACGGCCCGGTTTAGATTTCCCCTCTGGCACTGGCTCTTTGGGCGCCCCACCCTCCAGCAAGCCCTCTCTGTCTCACTTTTCTGTCTATAAATCAGAGACAGTAGCACCTAACTCAGAGAGTAATCATCAGTAGGACATGTCATACATTTGCCAGATACTAAATAAACATAGGACAACTCATTCACAGAGTATTAAATCTAAAGTAAGCATTAGCCCTTTCAAAATAATCACCTTGGAAGAATCATTCCAGGGATGTGGTCCTTGGTGAAAAGAGATCAGAAACTAAGTGACATTGTCTTCGGAAGCTGTGGCATATTCTTTTTTAGTATTCCTTGTATTCCTTGTGGTGGTGAATCTTCCTCTTTGGAAGGTAGGGGTTTTTTGTCTGTTGGTTTGTTTTTGTTTTGTTTTTCCAACAGCCCGAAGTCTGTCCAACAAAGTCAAGAATGGTTACTAGAAGGAGACCACACTGGGAAGTACTTCTTGGCAAAAATGAGGATTGATTAAGCAGTCCACTTTCCTGTGTGGATCATCCTTTGAGACTTTGGAAATAGAAGGCTTTTTGGTAAAGTGCATGGATGTATTAGTTATCTGGTGCTGCCCAGGATTAAGCCCAAATTTAGCAATTTAAGACAAACGATCGTTGGCCTTCTCACTGTCTCTGGGTCAGGAATCTGGCCGCAGTTAGCTGGATGCTTAGGATTGGGGTCTGTCACCTTGCAGTGGGCTGAAATACAGACACTGGCTGGGACTGTGGTCATCTCCAGGCTCCCCTGGCGAGAGATCTGTTTCCAAGCTTGCTCATGGGGCCTTGCCCCCAGGAAAGAGGAAAGGAGCAAGAGAAAGAGAGAGCACGAGAGCAAGCAAGAGCGTTCCAGCGCCCTCATAAAATCTACAGACTTTTTCCAATCTCATCTTGGAGGTGACCCCCATTATTTTCGCCTTATTCTTTTTCTTGGACATGTGTCAATACGTTCAGGCCTCCCTCACGGAGCTGCAGGTACACAAGGGAATGGAAATGAAAAGGCAGGATCATTGAATCATTCTAGGAGTGACAAGGTTGAATGATTGCACTCATTTCAACAAGATCTCTAATTGATTTTTTTTAATGTTTTATTTATTTCTAGGAGAGAGAGAGAGAGACAGCGCGAGCAGGGGAGGGTCAGAGAGAGAGGGAGTCACAGACTGAAACAGGCTCCAGGCTTTGAGCTGTCAGCACAGAGCCCGACGCGGGGCTCGAACCCACGAACCGCAAGATCATGACCTAAGCGAAAGTCGGATGCTTAACCGACTAAGCCACCCAGGCGCCCCAATCTCTAATTGATTTTTAAAATTTTATTATTTTATAAGGATGCTATGCATTTTTTTCCCTATGGTATATCGTCGTGGGAAGATTACCCGACACTAACAACATGATCTGAGGGAATCGTCATCGGAGGCCTGACTCATTTTGGGTCATCCGAAGCAGAGAACGAAGTGCCTATCATGTTTACAACATTGACCAAGATTCTGGTATGCCAACATTTCCAGACAACTCGTCGCCTAGAATTTGGGGACTTTGTATCTTAATGCTTTTTATTTTTTCAGGATTTAATTAAGTATTAAGTTTCACAAGCCTGACAGGAAGCACCTGTTTTCAACCAGCCCCCATCAGTCTGTGAATGTGGCCTGCGGGTGCTCTGCAGCTAAGTACTGTCCTCGTTAACAAATGATGCCCTTTTTGTCTGTCAAGGTTTAGTAGACCTAGAACCTTTTCCTTCCGGTTTTTCAAGTGGGTTTTTTTTTTTTAAATTTTTTCAAAGCACATTTACAATTCAGGGTGCAGATTCTCAACAAAGCTGTCATGTTTATTTCCTAATGAAGTCATCCAATGTGTTGCAATCTGTTGCTTAAATCTTAGTGTCAACTCTCACAGATCACAGCAAAGAACCACAAGATGACAGCTGCTGGCTGACGACTGAACCAATGGATGAATGTGGGTGGAGCAGGAAGCCTTGACACAGAGTGGAAACTGACTACACGTCCTTTTGGACCTGGTTTTAAATTGGGTATTGATCTCGGTCTGTGAAACTATGCACTTAAATGTGAAATAAGCAAGCCTTTGCAAAAAGCGTACATTCTTTGCTTAGTCATGGACACCTACAAAATAATTAAATTTATAGCAACAAACTTTCTATACATATTTTTAATTCTTTTTTTTTAAATTTTTTTTTTTTTTTTTTAATTTCTAGGAGAGAGAGAGAGACAGCGTGAGCAGGGGAGGGTCAGAGAGAGAGGGGGAGTGACAGACTGAAACAGGCTCCAGGCTCTGAGCTGGCAGTCAGCACAGAGCCCGACGCGGGGCTCGAACCCACGAACCGCGAGATCATGACCGAAGCGAAAGTCGGACGCTTAACCGACTAAGCCACCCAGGCGCCCCTATATATATTTTTAATTCTTAAAGGTTCTTTTAATGCCCTCCTGCAGAGTTCTGTAAAGAGTGCTAATAATTTGATGTATATCTTCCAGATGTTTTCTATCCATCTACAAACATGCATATATTTATATACACAGATACATGAGATGATACTATATATATTCTTGAAAGGAAGGTTTTTTCAATAGACTTTTTCTTCTTCCCTCCTGATTTATAAGGGGACATACATTGCTGTTTAGCCACAGGTTAACAGTCTTCCTTATAGGATTTCTAAAAACACCTCTTGAATAGGTTTAAAGGTAATTAAAACTAAGTCATTCTTATAGGTTTTTGGTTTTTTCATTTTTGTTTTTACAGGCACGTTGAAAGTTAATGTATAAATGTTGCTCGTAAGCAATTTTTACTTAAAAAATTATAAACAAGTAGATAGCTTTGAAAGTCTTTTCCTTTTCAGGTCATAAGCTACGGTTACTTTTGTATGCACTTTGGCTAATTTATGTAAACATTGCCTACTATGACCATTTTAGACTGGGACAAAACTCTTAGCCAGTCAAGGGTGGTTGTGGGGGGAGACATTGTTAATCAACTTAACGATAACCCACAACACTCGGACCAACTATGAACTGAGTTGAATCTCTGATTATTTATAGTTCCTTTCCAGACTATTTTCTAAGTAAGGAGACTTTTCATGGCCTATGTCATCAGCATGAAAAATAAGAGGTGTACAACTTTCCTATTAAAATAGGAGGAAAGCCAAACAAAATCGCTATTTTTAAAGTAGCATTTGTAGGAATTACTTTACCTACTGACCTTTTTTGCATTTTATTTTTACAAATGCATTGTGGGTAGCGCCTAGCTGAATATGAAAGTAAACCCGGAGGGTGGCGCCTGGGTCTGGGCGAGGACTGCTGGCCCGGGCTGGGCGGGGCGGCGCTAAGCTGCCGGGGAAGCCGAGCCACGTGCTCGCCTGGCCCCTGCAGGCGGGGCCTCGGGGCTGTCCCGCTGACCCGGTGGGTTTCGCGTCAGTGTCGCCAGCGCGTGGCCGGGTCTGCATGTGCGCGCAGCCGGGGGGGGGGGGGGGGGGGGGGGGGGGGGGGGGGGGGGGGGCGCCGGCCGGCTGGTGCCTCTCCCTGGCCTGGCAGGTTCCGCCTTTCAGCTTTGTCTATCATTAGGAGCCCCTTCCCCCCAAATCCTGGCCGCCTACACCCTCGTCTCCAGTGGTTAGGGATTAAGGCGAGTTAGGGAGTGAAACAGGTGGCTCCAACAAGACTTCTTCTCCCCTCCCCCACCTCCCACCTCGTGTGTACTAAAAACCCTATTCTGGGAGTTCTTCGGAAGCTTAAATTACCCACAAATTACTAACTTTTTCGTGACCCACCGCAGAGGACCGGGGGATTCCATTTCAAGAAGTGATTGGGAAAATGCAAACCCACTGGTGACCTTTCAAAACTTTAAATATTCATAGTGAAGGTTAAGGACAAACTGAGAAGAGATTGCCCACGAAGTATTTTTGCACTTAAAAAACATTGCCGAGGAAAACTTGAAGTTCTTTTTCTTAAGGGAGGCTTGGGCTGAGGATGTGGGGTTGAACCTTGGCTTTACACGTCAGATATGAATTGCGCCCCAGAAACCAAAATATGAAATAAATAGATTTAATAAATGAGCCCTTCGGAATATCGGTGTCATAACTTTTTTTTGTAAGGATAGTTTCGATTTTTTTTTTTTATATTTTTTATTTATTTCTAGGAGAGAGAGAGAGCGTGAGCAGGGGAGGGTCAGAGAGAGAGGGAGACACAGGCTCCGAAACAGGCTCCAGGCTCTGAGCTGGCAGTCAGCACAGAGCCCGATGCGGGGCCCGAACCCACGAACCGCCAGGTCATGACCCAAGAGAAAGTCGGACGTCCAACCGACTAAGCCACCCAGCCGCCCCTCAATTTTTTTCTTTTAATTAAAAAACTTCCTTTTGGGGAAACTGACAGATTTCCTGCACTTCGTCAAACTAAAGCTCTTAATCAACATATTTCTTAGGGTTTTCCTACTAATGTCTGTTCTTTCTTCCTGTAAGGACAAAACCAGGAAACTATTCAGAGAAAGGCTGAGCTGACTTCCTAATTACCTATTGTGATTAGTGAGAAAAACTTTGGAAATAGGGAATATTGGGCCTGGGTTGAGAATTTTGGGAAAATGGAGAAAACCTCAAATTTAAGGTGGTAAGATTTTTAAATTGTACTGCTAAAAATGTTCATACAAAAAACTTAGAAGATTCTGAGGTCTGAAGTAGCTGATTCAGTGATTTAAAAAAATACATATAATTTAAGAAAGGCAGTAGATTAAGAAAAGTATTAGATTGTCAGATGCTGTATTTTAAAGGCGGATAATTACTCTAGTGGCATTCTTATAAATTTTAAGATTCTTTTGACAAAGGTAGGAATTTCTATAGCAGTAATCATTAGTTTGTACCACAACTTCCACTTTTCTTTATATATCTTATTAGATTATGTTACTGCTATCTTTAGAAGCCGGTGGAACAAATCAGCTTTTTCTCCCCTTCGTAATGCTTACTGGACTTAAAGGGAATCTGGATATGTCACCCCCAAATATGCCACTTTGACACAAATTTATTTTGAGTTGAGGGCAGTTGAGAATCCACAGATGAATAAAGGCTTCTTGGAGTTTCCCTTATCTGACCAGAAGCAGTAACTTCAGGGAAATAGGGCTGCCATAAATTCCTTCTTTGGGGAGAGTCTACTTACTCATAAATGCCTCCCTGAGAGAGTTTTGTGGCTCTCCAGAAGACACAAAGACACAAAACAGGTAGAGACAAATATTATCACAAATTTCCTCCTTATCGCCCATTTGTTCTCCTGAAAACTTACTTGTCTTTCCTAAACAATCTTGTTTGTTCTTCCCACAGAGCCTTCCCCCCACTTACTCTTCCCTACTAAGTATATAAATCCCAAATTCTAGCCCCGACTTTTGAGTTACTCATCACTGAGCGTTCCCTACGGAATGAGTGCTGCACAAGCAAATCTACTCTGTTTTCTTCTCTTACTACTGTCTTTAGTCAGTGCAATTCATGGCCCGAGAGGGTCCAGGAAAAGTTTTTTCCTCCTCTACTGGCCTGAAGGAATTAACATGAAATATCAGAACAAGTACTGATCAAAGAGGTTAATGGGGTGTGGGAGTGGGGGGAGACGAGTTTCGTCCGTGGTCTTTATAGAAACGGTCTTAGTCCTAGATCTGCAATGTCCAAGGTAAGTCAGCTCTCTTTTAATGTTTTTGTTTTGTTTTGTTTTGTTTCGTTGAGATTTACTTCCCTGCCAAGCACTGTGCTGAGAGCTTTGCTAGTATTATCTCATTTCACCCTCAAAACAGCTCCATTGGGTCGGTAAATCACAGAAAATAAATAGCATCCTCTGTTCTTTATTTTGTCGTGGTTTGCTGGAGTTTCGGCTTTTCTCGCTCTTTCTGGGCTATATCGTTCTTTCCAGGCTACTTTGTAGCAAGCTTGAGTCGTGTGCACCAACTTCCCCTGGAATCCAAAGATCTAGAAGGAGCTTCTGTCTGTGATGAGGCTTTCAATGGATTCGCCTACAAAGCTTTACTCAGCCTGGACCCTGGAACCTTCTCAGACGGCCAGTGAAGAGAATTCCCAGGAAGGCTCAGCTGCCTCTCACACTATGTCCAGAGTATTAATGAAGAACCCTAGCAAATGAACCTCGACCCTAGTACCGAACTCCTTTCCCCTCTACCAGAATATCCACCCCAATGGCGGGACAGTGAGAAAAGACCACAGGGGCCCATGGACAGAATACTCAGCAACAGGAGGAGCCGTGGAGTAAGGACTTTGTTAACTGCTCGGAAAGAAAGGATGGAAAGGTTGATGTGATTGATTGAAAACCATCGCCATCTCAACCAGCGCTCCCTGACTGAATCAACAGTGGAAAGATGTAGAAGGAGAGGTCATTATTGCCTGTATCACAGAGATCTTTCAGAGGATACAGCATGGGGGATAATGACAACATGGAGATGATATAAACATAAACCTTCTTAGACTGTTTTTTTCTTGATAGTAATTTTAGGATCAGTATGCAGCAGCTTGGGAAAGCTGTTCTGTTAGGACAAACTGTATAATATTTTGAGATCTATGATATAAGCTCTCTCTTGTCTTTTCTACCTTGATACCGTAATTTGTGAGGAATCCTGTAATTTGCATTTGAGTGACTTCCATATATTTAGTTATACTTTTTGATTTGACCCAAGGAAGCACTAGTAGGTTTTGGGTGTTGCCTGTGTGTTTGAGGAGCCTGAGGTCATTAAGATAAAACCTAACCTAGGGAGCCTGGGTGGCTCAGTGGGTTAAGGATCTGACTAGAGTTCTGTAGAGTAGGGCTCTGTGCTGGCAGCTTGGAGCCTGGAGCCTGCTTCGGATTCACTGTGTATGTCTCTCTCTCTCTCTCTGCCCTTTTCCCCACTCATGCTCTCTTGCTCTCAAAAATAAATAAAAACTTTTCTTAAATGTAAAAAAAAAAGATAAAGCCTAATATCAAATTGGAAGCCAAGTAACTTGTGCAGGAGGCCCATATGGAAAATACTGGGGTGCTTTGGCTAGACCATAATTATAATTAGGGCAGGGTGCAAAGACTAGATTTTCTGGTTTTCAAAAATTGGAATTGTAATAAATTTTTTTTTGATGTGCTAGTTTAATTTTCAGTAGCAAATGTGTATGTACAGGATCTTATTAAGACTGAAACTTACTTGAAAAAAAAAATCTCCTGGGGCCGCTTACTGTAGAAAACGGAGTAGAGGGGGTGCTTGGGTGGTTCATTTGGTTGAACATCTGACTCTTGATTTCTGCTCAGGTCATGATCTCAAGGGTTTGGGAGATTGAACCCCGAGTGGGGCTTTGTGCTGATGGGGAGACTGCTTGCGATTCTTTCTCTCCTCTCTCTCTGCTTCTCACCCACTCGTGGTCTCTCTCTCCCTCTGTCTCAAAATAAATAAACATTTAAAAAAATGGAGTAGTTACTTTCTCTGAGCTGCAGGGCTCAAAGGCACACAATCTAATGCCTGGCATAGTCATACACACTCAATAAAGATTTTTTTGAATTTGTTCATTAATGGCTACTGAGTTTGGTTCTCCAGAGTTCTAATTTTAATAACTGGCTGACATGGCATCAGTGTCGTCTTCTCCTTTCCTGTTATGTGTTTCTATTGTCCTGGATTTATGCTAATCATACCTCCTTTTCTTTTTAAAAAACTTTTTTAATGTTTATTTTGGAGAAGAGAGACAGAGCACAAGAAGGGGAGGGGCAGAGAGAGAGGGAGACACAGAACTCGAAGCAGGCTCCAGGCTCTGAGCCATCAGCAAAGAGCCTGACATGGTGCTCGAACTTATGAACTGTGAGATCATGACCCGAGCATAAGTCGGAAGCTCAACCGACTGAGCCACCTAGTGCCCCTCCTTTTCTCCTTAAAGTTATCTAGTCAAATACAGTTGACTCTTGAACAACGTGGGATTGAAGCTTTTGGGTCCCCTATAGGTAGATTTTTCTTATAATACAGTTCTGAAAATGTATTTTCTTTTCCTGATGTTTTTGTTAATATTTTCTCCCTGTAGCTTATTTCATTGCACAAATACGATATGCAATATATATAACATACAAAATAAGTGTAAATCAACTGTTATCAGTAAGGCTTCTGGCCAACAGTAGGCTATTAGTAGTTAGGTTTTGGGGGAGTCAAAAGTGATATGTGGATTTTGGATTGTGGCAGGTGGGGGGGATTCACGCTCCTACCTCATGAATTGTTCAAGGGTCAACTGTATAGCCAGCCATGTTCGTACAGCTAGAGAAAGAAGTATTGTATCCACCAAGTGGGCCACACATGGGAATGAGACAGCTCAGGTTTTTGTTTTTTAATAAGAGAGAGCATGAGCAGGGGAGGGGCAGAGAGAGAGAGGGATAGAGAGAGTCTTAAGAAGGCTCTCCCCGGTCAGTACAGAGCCCAACACAGGGCTTGAACTCACGAACCCTGAGATCATGACCTGAGCTGAATGCAGTTGGACACTCAACCAACTGAGCCACCCAGGCGCCCCTCATTTAACTCTTTAATAAATCAGTTTTATTTCAGTGTGAGTGATGAAAAACCAGCTTCACCTCCTCTGCCTGGTTGTTCCCTCTTACTTAGGATTTATAATTTCTGTGGGGGTTCTTAGCTTTAAAGCATCTTCAGGTAGCATAAAAATAGTTAAATTTTACTATGCTGTAGGTTATTTTCTGAGAGCGACTGTGCTCTTTCAAGAGCTAACATGCTGCATGACCCTGGGTAGCTTTTTCCGCCAGCCTGGACCTCAGAATCGTCGGTAAAATGAGAGGCTTGGGCTGGATCTGCTTGTCGCCTGTTGTATATATATACCGAGAAGCAGGAGTTTGGGAGGGCTAAATGAGAGAGGAATTCCACGGGCACATTTGTTTACGAGATTCCGAGCTACATCGGGCGTAAAAGAGCCTTTACATTTTATTTTACCTCTTACATTATCAGTTTTTCGGAAGCAGTTAGTGAAGGCCCCTAAGCCGGGCATCACCGGAGGCAGACCCCGCCCAGCGGAGACCCCGCCCAGCGGAGACCCCGCCCAGCGGAGACCCCGCCCAGCGGAGACCCCGCCCAGCGGAGTTCATGGGCGTGCCCATGCGGTGGTCAATTCCGAGGGGGCTGTGAAGGAGAGTCAGGAGTGCTGCGCAGGGGGAGCCCCCAGGAGCTCTGAGCCCTGGCAGCGGTAGGTGAAGGGAGGGAGTGGCAGAGAAAAGAGCAAATGCTCCTTAAGTGAGAGGGCACAGAGTGCTGGAGAAATCGGAGAAAGTCAGGCCTGGAGCCGGATCATTGTGGAACTTTAAAACGCCTTTGGGGGGATTTTGGACTTTATCCTGGGGGAGAGACAAAAAGCTATTGAAAACTTTAAGCGGGAGAGTGATGTTTGTGTGTTTTGCAGAGACCGTCCCTGCTGCTTTGTAGGGAAGAGGCAGACCGATGGGATGCTGTAGTATTTTGGAGGAGAGATGGCCGTGGCGCTGGGTGATGGGTGTGAAAATGGGGCAAAAGCGGCCAGATCTGAGAACAGTTCTGGAGATGTAATTGCAAGAAGGCAAAGGGCATAGTTGGTGTCTGGTCTCTGGCTCTGCCGTTGGTTGAATCCGGGTACCTGTTCCCGTAGGGCGCCGCGAGCGATACTGACACGAATGTTTAAGAGGTGCGGAGGCCATTGAACTTGGTTTTGGAGCCGACATTGTGAATCCATTTCTTCTTGGCAGAACAGCCCTCTGGGCCAGGGTTCCACGGAACACACTTTGGTAAATGCTGAACTAGTTGCTCTCAGAGGTCTGTCCCAGGTCAGATAGTACCTTTTCTCATAATGCTAACAATAACCAGAAAGTAAACCGCACCTCCTGATGTCTTAAACTTTTAAATTCAAGTGTAAGAGAGACATAAGGTGCACAACTGAATTCTTATAGGGAGCAGGCCTGCGGCATTGTCTGATTTTCACGTCTGTAAATCAAACACCAGGTGGCCCCAGGGAGGCTTGGGGGGGGGGGTAGGTCCCTCCCAAAATTCCGTGGCGGAGAGGGGCCTAGAGTCACCCGAGGCCATCACTGTACGCTGAGTGCGTCAAGAGTCGGGGCACTTGGCTTCTTTCCTTGAAGAGAGTCTTAGGAACCAGCACCTCAGGTGAAGGAGGGCCTTCATCTGGGGATGGCCGTGCCTGCCAAGTGGCGATCGAACCATCTCAGGAAGAGAGTGACTTGTCCTCATCCACTTGCCCAACAACCTCCAGCAGCTCTTGATTCCCTGGGTTAACGATGGCCCTGCACGGACTCAGCATTTATAGGGTTAACAAGTGCTTGACCGTCACCCTCTGCCTCTGGCCTAGGGAGTGGGCTGCCAATGCCAATGTTTCCGAGGAAGAGGAAGTTGGTGGCAGTTCAGCGTCATACCACGAATGAATGAATGAATGAATGAATGATTGATTTCCTGGGCGGAAACATGCCTCCCTACCTCTGTCCATGGTTGACTCTCCAATCTGCTGGCCCCAATTTCAGTCTCACTCTTAGAGAAGCGTCAGGCTCTCTCCGTATGTAGATTGCACCACCTTCTCCCTCCTCCTAACACTGAGCACCTTGCCGTCAGCGCCAGGAGGCCTGAGAGGAGGCTGAACAGGGTAGCCTAAGAGCATGGCCGCTGACGTTGGACCCCTCGGGTCAAGTCTCTTGCTCCATCTACTACTTACTGGCTGTGTGACCTTGGGCAAGTTACTGAACTTCTTTGTGCCTCAGATCCTTTGCCAGCTGAACGAGGATGCAGCAGAGGATGCACGTCAGAGTCCTGTTGTGCAGCACAGAGGAGAATGTCCGTGTAGAGTGTGTGGCACACTGCTCAGAGAACACGCGCTGGACGAATGAACGCCGAATGCGTCTGGCTATTCCAGCGGAAGGGAGGTGGACCTTCTAGAAGGTCTGAACATCCGAGGAGAGAGGCTGAAGGAGCCTGGGACTGCTGATACACGTTTCGTTTTAGGAGAGGGCCTGACTTGCTTTTGCTGTAAAAAACATGCTTCTGAGCATTTGTCCAGGTTCGAATGAGTCCAGCCAGTGCTTTGGTATAAATGTCACTGAGCCTGTCCTTTCTGCCAGCTACTGTCATGGGAACGCGGGTGGGGGGGTCAACTCTGTTGATGACATTTGGCTCCTGCTGGCACTGAGTGTGATAACCTAGTGACAATGTAGGTGTGGAAAGGGTGGGGCTGGCTTCAGATGTGCACGTGATTCCTGCGGATGTGCGTAGCAAGGGGGACAGTCATGGGTCCGAGCACTGGAAAAGTCTTCCTGAATTCTTTTTTCTTTTTTTAAATTTAAATGCTTATAGGGGTGCCTGGGAGGCTCAGTCAATTGAGCCTCCATCTTTGGCTCAGCTCATGATCTCATGGTTCATGAGTTCAAACCTTGCGTTGGGCTCTGTGCTGACAGCTCAGAACCTGGAGCCTGCTTTGGATTCTGTGTCTCTATCTCTCTCTGCTCTTCCCCCACTCATGTGCGCACTGTGTCTCTCTCTCTCAAATATAAATAATAAAAACATTAAAAAAATAACATACATGCTTATAGATTTGGTCTCATTCTACCCAAAAATATTTTTATGGCTTGGGGAGGTGGAAGCGGCAGGAAATTTTGGAAGAAGCACATTTGGCCCTTTAGTTTCTGGACTCATTAATATGTGGTTTTAAAGACTGTGGGGATCTGTCAGTTTTCTAGATCACTTCCAGCCCTGTAATTCTATGATCTAATAGTTTATAACAATATGTATTCCAGTAGTGACTTGCTAAGATTGCTTTGAAGGGATTGCAGATGGTTCTGTAAGTATATACTTCTAGAAGAACATAATGCAATTTGCTTTCTAGCCCAAAGCCCTAAAAATAATTAGGTAGGAGTTCAGATGAGTGTTAAAAGGCAGTTGTTTCTAGTGAATCCAAATGGATTTAAAAAATCAATTCCATTTATCCACAGAGGAGGGCTTGCATTTTAGATTTCTTATGGTTTATTGAGTGGTAAAGCGCGGTGACCATACTAGCATTAAAAAAGTAAGCAATGAGGGGCGCCTGGGTGGCTTAGCCGGTTGAGCATCCGACTTTCGCTTGGGTCATGATCTCACGGTTCGTGGGTTCGAGCCCCGCGTCGGGCTCTGTGCTGACTGCCAGCTCAGAGCCTGGAGCCTATTTCAGAGTCTGTGTCTCCCTCTCTCTGACCCTCCCCTGCTCATGCTGTCTCTCTCTCTCTCTCCTAGAAATAAATAAAAACATTAAAAAATTAAAAAAAAAAAAAAAAAAGCAATGAGAAAAATCAGTACAACGCTCCAAGTTCAAATTACGTATAATGAACCGAGAAGAAGGACTCTCAGACTGATGGAGCAAGTGATGTAACCAAGGTCTCAAGTGTTTGCTTTTGGGGCTTCTTACTTGGTCAGATGTGTGACTTTGACATATGGCTTCCGTCTGATGACGTCTGTAGTCCCCTCGTGCCTAGGAATCGCCCCGACCCATCTGGTTTCCTTTCATGAGATCTGAGGCAGACTCTGTCACTGGAGTTCAGGACAGAGTTCAGCCCCGTCTGTGTGTAGAAGGGTGGCGACCGTTCAGAGGGGGTAGGCAGGGCGATTGAGGGCATCCGGAGCAGTGGTGGCCACATGGTGGAGAGTCTTTGTGTAAGCACGAGGGAACCTTTTGGGGGTTTTATCTTCCATAACCTTTTATAGTAAAAGGAGACTACCTTTAATGTGGAAAAACTAGAAAAAACAGAGAAGTATAAAGAGGAAGTTATAATCTTGTTTTTTAGAGGCCATTGTGATTGTTTCCCCTTTTTTGGGTGGGGGTAGGAAGAGACATTATCCAAGTGATATTTTTAGGAGTTAATATGACATGGCAATTTAGGGTGTACCGAGGGAAGAGCTCAGCCAGGGAGACTGTTTAGGAAGCTGATTCAGGGGTCACTGGGCAAAATGGCAGTGGTAGCAGTGGCAAAAAGGAGAAGATTTGAGGCAATTGGGAATGAGGGATAAGAGTCCAGAATTTAGATGTGGACAGAGAGACTGAGATGGAGTAAAGGTGACATAGAGAATTCCACTGGATGGTGGGAGAATACACCATTCATTCATTCATTCATTCATTCAACAGAAATGGATTGGGTTCCTACTACCCTCATGAAATGTACAGCCTAATAAAGACAATAAGGAAAAATAAACAACTAGAAGACATAGCGTGTTAGATGGTAGTAAGTGTTGTGGGGAAAATTAAGCAAATTGAAAACAACCTGATAATAAAAAGCCAAGATCATAGCTGGGAACCATAGGTCAACCTTAGCATTTCCCAAGAAGCCTTGGCTTCACGGGTGTATTCTCATCTTGTGATTTACCTTGACAAAGGATTGATCCTGCTGAGGGCAATTTATGGCCCTGTCACCTTTATTTAAAATTTACTTTTAAAAGATTTAATTTTTAAGTAATCTTTATATCCACATGGGGCTCACATTTACAACCCTGAGGTCAAGAGGTGCCTGCCCTACCAACTGGGGCTGCCGGGCACCCTCCTCTCTTGCCTTTATTTTAATGGGTGAAGGAATGAGTAGCCAATTTAAATCTGCCTTCTGGCCAATGTTGAAATTCAGAAGAGATTCTCATATTTAAAGGTTCTTAAGCTTTTTTTTTTTGTGGCATCAAGAAAGTCCTTGAGAATATAGTGAAAATTGTGGATCTCCTTCCCCATAAAGCTGGACTTAATCTCATTACATACAATACCCAAGAATTCTTAGACGGAGAGTCCAGCCAGCCCATGAGGAGGTAGGCCACCGAGAACCTGAAGGCGTGGCCACTTTTTTCTTATGAGAACTAACTAGAACTTCAAATCTTTACCCCAGAAAAGCACCCAGCCCAATTCATCTCCTATAGCATGACAAAAAGGGTTTGGGCCTGGAAGTTTTCAAGGGCACCAGGGCGCCAGAGTGTCTGGTCAGGAGATAACAGGCACGATTCAGGGGAGACGCCGTGAAGGCCCCACTGTGGCTCCAGGGAAGGTCAAGGTCAACATACATTCTGGAAGGGTATAGGTGGACAGGCTGAGTGTGGAGTGAAGGAAAAAGAATATAAACAGGATCTGGGGGGGGCGGGGGCGGTGCCTGGGTGGCTCAGCTGATAGCACAGCTGCCTCTTAATCTCAGGGTTGTGAGTTCAAGCCCCACGTTGGGAATGGAGCCTACTCAAAAGAAGAAAAAGAAAAGGACTCTGGGCTTGCAAGCCTAGAGATGGGCAAGAGAGACCTTGTCCCCTAAGAAGGGAACAATTTTGATGGCAGTTTCCATAGAATCTTCGTAAAGCCCATCTTCAGTTTAGAACCTTTTAACCCTAATCACTGACCTCCTAGACATGACAAATGATAAACCACATTCCCGAGCATTCTGAACATGGACTCTAATCGCTGTTAGCTTCACAGGTGCAGCTTGCCTTTTTCTCTACGACATCCATTTTCATTTGCCATCAGACATGTATTATTCTATTGTACATAGCTGTATAACAACAGTGCCCTAACAGTAAATGTAAATTGCTTTCAAGGATACTTATGGGGCGCCTGGGTGGCTCAGTCAGCTAAGCTTCCAACTTCAGCTCAGGTCATGATCTTAGGGTTTGTGAGTTCGAGTCTGGCCTGGGGCTCTGTGCTGACAGCTCAGAGCCTGGAGCCTGCTTCGGAGTCTGTGTCTCCCTCTCTCTGCCCCTTCCCTGCTTGCACTCTGTCTCTCTCTCTCTCAAAAATAAACATGAAAAAAAGTTTTTAAGGGTACTTATAAATAGTTTCTTTTGAATCCCCAACCTAAATCATAAAAGCTCAAAATTCTAAGAGCACAATGTGAGGATATTACACTGTAACGAAATTCAGATTGAATATACAGGCCGTGTCTAAGGGGGAAAGGACAACCTTACTGGCTTATGGAGGCTTAGGTTTTAAAAGAGAGTGACGTTTATTTCTTTACGTGTGCTTCCGCATGTGCAGAAACGCACCAGAAAAACAGTCAACAGGTTGGACCCGCTGCTAACAGGGCCACCTCTGAGAGGAAGGTGGGAATGGGTGAGTTGAGGGGATCATTTGAATGTTTTAGTTTTAATGTTTGTAAGTAGGCTCTGCCCCCAACGTGGAGACTTGAACTCATGACCCATTGAGCCCTAGACCAAGAATCACATGCTCCACAGACTGAGCCAGCCAGGCACGCCTCATTTGAATCTTTTATTTTTTTATTTGATTTTTAAAGTGTTTACTTATTTTTGAGAGAGAGTGGGGAATGGGCAGAGAGAGAGAGATACAGAGGATCCAAAGCCGGCTCCATGCTGATATATGTATGGGGCTCAAACTCATGAATGGAGAGATCGTCAGCTGAAGTCAGATGCTCAACAGACTGAGTCACCCAGGGGCCCCTCATTTGAAACTTTAAAATGGAGAGTGTAATTTAAAAATTACTTGTGAAATTTAAAACAATCAAAGAAAAATGGAGGCAAAAAAACCCTCAAGGCCGCACAGCTGGTGCAAATCGACACCTTAGACCTTCTAGAAAGTGGTAAAGGTCAGCTCATCCTCAGAACACTGTAGATAGACTTGCTTTTCTTGTTGTCTTCAGTAAAACTTGTCCTCATTTGGTTTGCCACTTTGAGGAGTAAAATCAGTGCTGCTTTCAGAATTTCTTCCCGAGGGCACCTGAGTGGCTCAGTCGGTTAAGCATCCGACTTCAGCTCAGGTCATGGTCTCACGGTTTATGGGTTCCAGCCCCGCGTGACAGCTCAGAGCCTGGAGCCTGCTTCAGATTCTGTGTCTCCCTCTCTCTCTGACCCTCCCCCGCTCACGCTGTCTCTCTCTCTCAGAAAGAAATTTAAAAAAAATAAAAAAGACAGAATTTCTTCCTGAAGACGTAGCCCGGCCCTATGGCAGTGCCCAGGACACGCTGTGGGCCGGGTGGCCAGACCCCCTCCCGGATCGGGATTTGTTCCACATCCACACAAGGAACTGACACTCTCGATGTGTTCTGCTCTCAGAGTGTGGCCAACTTGTCCTGGGTGTGAAACACCAAAAGCCAGTTAATCATCGCCCCACTCTCTCTGAGCTTGTTTTATAAAAGAGTTGAACCGACACAAATTATAACCAGAGTTTTCTAGTTTATTTTACAGAAAAGGCTCCCCACAGTCCTATGGAACCTGCCTCACAGGCTGTTTTATTTTTATTTTAAGATTATTTATTATTTATTTTTTGTTTTTTGTTTTTTTTTTGGATATACAAAAAGCTGTACGTATTTAATGTGCACAACTTGGTGAGCTTAAGATGCAGCCTTTTTTTTTTTTTTAATTTACATCCAAGTTAGTATATAGTACAACAATGATTTCAGAAGTAGAAATATTTATTTATTTTTGAGAGAGAGAGAAAGAGAGAGAGAGAGGGAGAGAGAGAAGATCATGGGGGAGGGGCGGAGAAAGAGGAAGACAGAAGCCGAGGAAGGATCCAGGCTCCCAGCTGTCACCACAAAGCTCAATGCAGGGCTCGAACTCATGAACCATAAGATCATGACATGAGCCAAAGTCAGAGCTTAACCGACAGCCACCCAGGCGCCCCCAGCCTGTTTTATACAGTGACAAAAACTCTTGGGAAGATGAGGGGTCTCGTCCAATATCACCTGGCGTCTACACGTGGGTCAGTCTCCTCTGGGTGTTTTAACAGAGTACCACCAGCTGTGGTGCTGAGAACCACAGAACTAGAACATTCCGAGGCTGAAGTCCAAAATCAAGGTGTCACCAGGGTCAAGTTCTCTTTGAGACTCTGGGTAGAATCCTTCCTTGCGTCTTCCCATTTCAGGGGGGCTGCACACCCTCGGTGTCCTTGGCTTGCAGACCCCTCTCTCCAACCTCTGCCTCCTCCAGTCCCTGCCTCTACAGTCACACGACAGTCCCTTGTGTGTCGCATGGCGGTCTTCCTGCTTCTTGTAAGGACACCAGTCATATTGGGTTAAGGTCTACAGTTAAGGTCTGAGTCCCATCTTCACTAATTACATCTGCAAAACCCCTATTTCCAAATCAGTGTCCGTTCTGGGGCAACAGGGGTTAGGACTTCAGTATATCTTTTTCCAACCCATAATAACAAAGCAAAGCTGAATCATAGGGCTCCCTTCCTTCCTTCCCACCAAACCAGCCCTATAATGATTCACTTTCTATCGCTTCTCTCTTTAAAATATCATTATCTGTAGACCTTGGTGACTGAGAGTATCATGTGCATCAGGAAAGCTCTGGATGGAGGATCTAGCACCTGCTGGGGGAACTAATCCTGGACAATTACACAGGAGGATTTACCTGTGGGGTGGCGACCGACAGGAAATTGTGGTGCCGAACTCCTGGCTACTGTTAAAACACCGGACTCTTCATCTTGAGGTTTTGCCAGCTCAGGAAATTGTAGTAACGGTGGCTGACATCATTTGAAATTCTGTAGGCTTGACATCTCATAAGTTCTCATAAGTTGAGCAAGTGTGTGTGTATGTGTGTGTTTGTGTGTGTTCGGGGTTTTGATGTGATGGTGATGTCAGTACATAGTCTCAGGATTTCTACAGAGATCTCTTGTTAAGGGAAGCTTGTAATCTAGAGCCTGTAAATTTAAATGTTATGGCAAATTATATGGAGTAGTTTAAGTGATTTTTGTCTTTTAGTGACTAGTGGAAGTCAGGATTATTATTTTTTTTAATGTTTATTTATTTTTGAGAGAGAGCATGAGTGGGGGAGGGGCAGAGAGAGAGAGAGACACAGAACCTGAAGCAGGCTCCAGGCTCTGAGCTGTCAGCACAGAGCCCGACGCTGGGCTCGAACCCACAAACCACGAGATCATGACCTGACCCAGAGTTGGACGCTTAACCGACTGAGCCACCCAGGTGCCCCAAGGATTATTTTTTCCCACAGACTCTGATGTGTCCACTGGACACAGGCTTTTCGCTCTGAAATGTGAGTGGAGAAAGAAAAACAGAAAGCCGGAGAAATGGTGGGTCACCACTGCCCTCTGGAGCTGGCTGCAGAAAGGCATGTCTTCTTACAGGAGGGAGAAGACATGGAGGAGAGAGACAGACACCCAACACCAACCTGAATTAGAAAGAAAATAGGCCAGTGTTGCTCACAAAGAATTGACATTGCAAGTTGAGTGTGGGGGAGTTATAAAGGTGACCTTTTTTCCCCTCTAAGTTTATATGTTTATTTGGGGAGGGGGGAAGGTAACAGTGGAGGAGGGGCAGAGAGAGAGAGGGAACAGAGGATCCAAAGCAGGCTCTGTGCTGAGAGTAGAGATCTCAGTGTGGGGCTTGAACTCACAAACTGTGTGAACATGACCTGAGCTGAAGTCGGGAGCTTAATAGACTGAGCCAGCCAAGCGCTCCAAGGTGACCTTTTAAATAAAGGTTTGGGATAAGAGTAGAGACAGCATAAAAGCAACCATGGGAAAAATTAAGAACGAGTAGAAAGGTTTGTTTGTGTATTATAGAGTTAATAATTTCAAAATTTGTTTAAAAGATGTGTCATCCTTTTTAAAATTTTATTTATTTATTTTTAATTTGTTATTATTTTTTATTGTTTATTTTTGAGAGAGATTGAGAGAGTGCAAGCAGAGGGAGGGTAGAGGAGAGGGAGACAGAATCTGAAGCAGGCTCCAGGCTCTGTCAGCACAGAGCCCAATGCAGGGCTCGAACTCACAAACTGTGAGATCATGACCTGGCCAAAGTCAGTCGCTGAACCAACTGAGCCACCCAGGCGCCCATCCTTTTTTTTTTAAATTTTTATTTAATGTTTATTTTGAGAAAGAGAGAGAGAGTAGGGGAGGGGCAGAGAGAGGGGGAGAGAGAGGATCCTAAGCACGCTCTGTGTGCTGTCAGCACAGAGCCCTATGGAGGGCTTAATCCCATGAACTGTGAGATCACGACCTGGGTTGAAATCAAGAGTTGAATACTTAAACAACTGAGGCCCCCAGGTGCCCCCAAAAGTGTGTCATCTTAAGTCTAGCACTTGTGGTAGTTGCAAACATATCTGTACATGGAAGGGTGTGTTTACTATCAGACTGTGCAATTATGGCATCTCTGATCACCCGATGGTGACAACCGTCAGTGAACACTCGGGACACCTTGGAGCTGCCTCCCCAGTGAGAGCGGTGGACGTGTTTGTTGTGTCAGATTCACCAGATCAGTCAGGAGAAAGCCGTGTTTGCAGAAATCAGCCCACTCACGCTGAGGCTTGAATATTAGATTCTGTAGTCTTAGGAAACTAATCAACTATCCACTTAACCTCTTTACCAAGTCCATTGGTAAGACCAAACTAAATTCTAGAAGTAAATTAAAAAAAATTCCTTTAGAGGCACAGCTAAATATGTATGGAGGTTTGAGTATAAACTAGAACTTCACCAAATCCTAAAGTTTCAGGAACGGTAATACTCACGGTGAGACTGGATGTGAAGCAGACACCCACCCAGTTAGCGTCAGGGTTTCTGGACAGATTTCGATGTTTCCTTTTACAGGGATGGTTGTGTTGGCATTTTCTGAGTCAGACTTAAGAAGTGGATAAGCCCTTTACGGACAAAGAGGAATTTGAAGAATATGGCCAATATTAGTATTATTAATATGTTAATTCAACACTGAAAATGTAGTGAGTATTAGCTCAATGCTGTATACTGTTAGGCACGCATTTCCAGTATTGCGATTTTTTAGATGCCTGCTTTTTAAATTATACTTCTCTTGCATTCCAAGACAGTGCTTTTTTGGTTTTGTTTTATTTTGTTTCAGGAAAGCCTGTCTGATTTTATAAAGGCAGGATTCATTTAGCAGAAATTCTTTTTTTTCTTTAATTTTTTAATGTTTTCTATTTATTTCTGAGAGAGAGAGAGAGACAGTGTGAGCAGGGGGTGGTCACAGAGAGAGGGAGATACAGAATCTGAAACAGGCTCCAGATTCTGAGCTAGCTGTCAGCACAGAGCCCTATGCAGGGCTTGAACCCACGCACCGTGAGATCATGACCTGAGCCGAAGTCGGACACTTAACTGACTGAGCCACCCAGATTCCCCTCATTTAGCAGAAATTCAATTTAAGGAAACTTTAAAAAATTTTAGTTGATGTGAGGTAAGAGAGGTCTACATCCACTGAGAAGGAGGTATTAATACACACCTAACCAGCAAGAATGCTCCAGCAAGAATGCTTACTTGATGCCCAGTACATGAGCTTACATCTCCAAAGAGCAAGATGTTTCACAGTATGCTTTTTTTCTTTTTAAAATTTATTTATTTTGAGAGAGAGAGAGAGAGAGAGGCAGAGACAGAGTGAGAGAGAGAATCTCATGACATGGGGCCTGATCCCATGAATCTTGAGATCATGACCTGAGTTGAAATCAAGAGTTGGGCGCCCCAGACGCCGCCAGTATATTCTTTCTTAAAGGGAGAAATCATGTCCTAAGAGATCTCTGTAAAGGCAGAGACCACACCCTTACCACCATCGGGTTACCCACAGCCCTACACAGCTCAGAACTGGGAATATAAAATACATTCCTTCTGGGGAAGAATGCTTGATTTGGGGGATCCAAACCTGAAAGTGCTGTTTCTTGACCTTCGATTGTCAGTGGTTGTTTTTCTTTTTTTAAATGACATTTTCCCTGCTCTTGGTGATAATTAATGCTCGGTTCAGACTGCAGGGTTTTGATGAAGAAATGTGAACAATAGTTAGACAAGACAAAGCCTGCTAAGTCTTCTGCAGGCTTCTCCCTGTACTAATGTGGTTTAGAATTATATGTTAGGAGCACTGTATACCAGAAGAATATTGATTGCATTTCAGATAATGCAATTTACAGTTAATAAGATGGTTAGGCTGGTCCAGGGAAATATTTGTTTTGTTCAATAATGTTAGACAGAAAACATACATTTTAATAAATACTGCATGAGAACAATCCTTTTGGGTGAACTTTGAGGAAATAAACGTACTACCATATGGCTACACATTGGCGAGTTTTCACATTTCTGAAATCTGGAGAGGTGTATTCTCAGTAATTCTTTGCTTTAGAAATATATTATTTTTAAGTTGGTCTTGTTTTAGTATCAGAACCTTTGCCTAACATTTCTTTTTTATGTAACCTTTAATATCTAAGGACAATTGTTATAGACCAGAATACACAGTAAGATTCCATTTGTTTAAATATATATATTTAATATGTATATAAATATACATACATATGTACACACATACACACATTAATAGGGACCCGCAGCTCTGGAAGATGATCTAACCACCGTGTTCATGAGGAGCCGGGCAGAGTGAGAGTAGAGTTATTTTTTACCTTTAGAATTCCAGTTTTCGAGGATACTCAAATTTTATAATAAGCATGTATTTCTTTTGTAATCAGAAAAAGACATATTAATATACAGAGCTGGAGCTGATGACATCGACAATAAAAACGGTATTGCCAAGAGCTTGAAACTAATCTACTTGCTGTCATCCATCGAGATTGCTTGCTTCCTGTGTGCGCTGCCTCTAAGGGCAAAAGGTCGGCCACCGCTTGAAAATCCGTGGTCGGAGGGGGAGGAGGGGTACATGAGAATGTCTGTCTTTCTGCCCAGACTAGGGAAATCTTGCAGGGGGGCACAAAAGGAGAAGCTGGTCAAGCTGGTCACCTGTAAGGGGGGAGTTTGTATCTTTGCCACACAGTTTTTAAAACCGTAAATATTAAAAGGCTCTGTTTAGGGCCACACACCCCAGCGATTGGTCAGGATAACACAGGAATCTGGGGGGATGCACAGTGGCGCCCCCCCCTTCCCCCCCCCCCCCCCCCGTGGCCTTCTCCCAAGGGTGTCTGTTATATTCTTCCCCCAAACAGGGCCTCTCCAGCCGTTGAGGGGGAAATGCCGGGTTTGGTTTGCTTTTTTTATTTCCCCCGTGCCTTCCAGACTGATACTTTAATAAAATCAATAAAAATGAATTACTCGAAAAATGAAATTAAGAGACAAGGGAGACATACAAAATTCAAGGTCCAATATTTTTAGTATTGGATTGAAAAGATAGAAAATCCCTTGGGCAAATTGCTTTTAAAAAGGGGTTCTCAACTGGTGGGGGTGGGGTGGGGCATGATTTCGCCCCCAGGGAACAGTTGGCAGTGTCTGGAGACATTGTTGGCTTTTGCAGTTGGGGAGGGGGTGTTATTGGTGCTAAAGGTCCCACAACTCACAGGACAGCCCCCTCCCCCCGCCCCACTGAGAATAATCAGGCTCAAAATGTCAACAGTGTAGGGGTTGAAAAGCCCCGCCTTAAAAATGTTTTTAGGTGGTTAGTTTTTGTATGTTTCTCTGGGCAGATCGGTAACATTTCGGACCCAGGTCCACAGACTACACTTTGGGAGGTTAGTTTTTGTATGTTTCTCTGGGCAGATCGGTAACATTTCGGACCCAGGTCCACAGACTACACTTTGGGAAGACTGCCCTGACGTGCTTACTTTGAACTCTGGCCCAGTATGGTTGCCCGATGCTTCACAACCAGAACTCTCTAATACTTGACATTTGTGAGTCTTCCGCATAAACAACAGACTAGAATGAGCACAGGAGAATGAAGTGTAGCCATACGATGAAATGAAACAAGAACAAATTATTCTCGTGGACAGCCAGGCGGGGCTGACCGAAGGAGCCTGGGAAGGCTAGTTACTATCCCTGGGCCACCATTTTCCCATCTGTGAAATGGGAACACTGCCCTCTTCTTGAGGCGATTGTGAGGAAGCGGTGTGAATCAGGGGACCTGAAAATGCCTGACCCACAGGGACACCCCCCACACAGCCTTAGGTTAGTTCTCTCTTTAACTCCTCTGGTGAAGGACTCCGCCTGACCCACAACTGCGTCATTGCCAACCTCAGAGCGTTGTCCGTTCTTAATCTCCATTTTTGTGGTGGGGCTGAAGGCAACATTCCTGACATCTCTCCTTAGAGAAGACCGGGGCTCACCAGAAGCTTTCAGCCCCCAAACCTGAGAAGGAGAGCAGGGCAGGAGCGAAGCCTACCTCTCCCCGGAAGATGGGAGGAACTAGCAATGCGGAAAGTACCAGGCAAATGGGAGGAGCCACCCCATTGGTTCAGTGGCTATGTACTAGATGCTTTACAAGAAAGCAGTGGGAAAGGAAACTCGAGGGAAAGAAAACATTCTCTGCAAAACTGGCTGCCTGGGGACCAGCTGTGCATTTCGGCCGACCCGAAGCCGTGGGAAGGGCAGAGCCGGGTCCCGTGGGCTCGCTGGCCAAAAGGACCAGGGAGGAGAAGACGGTGAGGGGAGAAGCTTCCCGTAGAGGTCACGGCGCGGCCACAGTGCAGCCGGCTCAGGCTTCGGCAGGAACTGCTGTGAGGTGTCACCCAGCAAATTCCAGCTCCGCCTTCACAGGTGACCTCCCCCTGGTCTCGCCCTCCTGTGCGAAGGGAGCTGCGCTCCGGGGAGCCAGGACGCGGATCTGGAAGCGGGGAGGGGGCGACGCGGGGCTGTGACAGCTGCGCTGCTGTCCTCCGTGGGTGGACAGGGGACTGCAGCTGGGATCGGGGTCCTACCTTTCCTTTCTGGGCAGAGGGGCCCCTGGCAAGGGTGCAGCCCAACAGAGGTGCGCTAAGATCTCTGCTTCCAAAACTCTTTTTCGGAGAAAACTTCCCTCTCCTTCATCACTGTCCCGTCCGAGTCAGGGTCCGGACCCCGTGGAAGCAGATAGGAAGGGGACCTGTCATCGGAAGGCGGTTCTCTGCTGCGGCTGTTCACCTGTGGCAGGTGCTCTGGAGACAGCTAGGAGTCACCCTGCGGGCCGAGGCAGGGATGGAGGGGGAAGGTGTGAATGGGTAACAGATGTGTTAATGGTTACCCATAGCTGCCTGGGAGGGAAACCCTGTTCTGTTTCACATCCATGTTATTCCCGCTCCCTCCTCATGTCTGCATCACCCACAGCATCCTCGCCGCTGTCCCTGGAGGGACTGGAGAAACGTGGCTCACCAGTCACATTCGGGCCCGAGGCTCGGGCAGACCCTGGGTGCACAGAGACAGTTAAGACGTCAGTTATCTCCCCACAGATGCTCACAGCCTCGACAGGGTCATGAACTATAAACCAGTAATGACCGTGCTCGGGTCAGGTGCTGTGAAAGTGCACGGGATTTGGGAACGGAGGGGAAGGAGCCCGTGAGCATCAGCAACGAGGAAACCGTTCCTGCGTGCTCCTGACTAGTTTGCAGCCCAGGACTCATTGCGTGCTCTGACGAGGTAGTGAACGCTTTCTCACTTTATGACTCTTTAATTCTTTTTTAAATTTAAATTTTATTTTTTATTTTTTAAATATATTTTTAAATGTTTTTTTATTTCTGAGAGAGAGAGAGACAGTGTGAGCAGGGGAGGGTCAGAGAGAGAGGGAGACACAGATTCTGAAAGAGTCTCCGGGCTCTGAGCTGTCTGTCAGCACAGAGCCTGACGGGGCTCAAACCCACAACCCGTGAGTTCATGACCTGAGCCGAAGCCAGACATTTAACTGATTGACCCACTCAGGCGCCCTGCTGACTCTTTAATTCTGATCCACATTCTCAGATTTTGCTATGGTGGCAGATCATAGAGTCTAAAACTGTATCTTAATCCCACTTACCCAGATTTTCTCCTGGGTAAGATGCCTGCATTATTAAGGCACCTTTTTACCCAGCACATGCTTGGTGTCACTAGTAACTTATATTCCGTATGATGGGCCTTTTGTATCCAAAAGCAATTCATTCATACAAATATTCTTGGAGATCATTACATCTTATACTCTGGTACAGGGCATGACTGGAGGATGGATCCAATATGCATCTGAAGCAACAATTCCAGCACATGTCCATACAGCATTAGAGATCTCTTCCTATTTTCAAAGAAAATGATGCATCAGTATCTGATATATACCCACCCGTGTGTGTGTGTGTGTGTGTGTGTATATATATATATATATATATATAGTATATGTGTATGTGTACATATCATGTATCACTTATGTATGATCTATACTTTTAGTTTGCAGGTTGGTCTCAAATAATTATTTTTTTCCTATTAAATCAGGCAGTGAGTGCCTTTCCAAGCCCAAGTGAGCACTTGATAGGTGAGCCCCATGCTTTAGCTAGGCCATGATGAGGTTTTCTAGGGGCTTTTAAAAATCCGGAGACATTATTAGGATTAGTAAAAATAGCAATGTCAAAGTCATGCAAACTGAAAGTACAAAAAAAATCATTTTGGCTTTTGATGGTTTTGTGAAACTTTCTATTCACTGGCTTCATAATTCATAAGCATCAAAGTCAAGGAAATTGTGGTGACATAATCTGGCAGTTACAACTTCTGAGTCCCAGAAATGCATCAGCTGAATCGAAGGTAGTATTTCTTTTTAATTGAAAATGGGTAAAATATAGATTCATGATTTTAGAATCAGAATCCGTTTAATGACTGGAAAAAGCCTTTGAGAAAATTTGTCCCAAACCCCTACTTTAATAGATGAGTACTATCAGAATACAGCTGGTTTATGACTGGAAGTTCCTTTAACCTCACACGGTTCAACTTCCTGGTCTGTGAAATGAGACCTTGGGCTGTGTGAACACTTGATCCCTCTACCGGTGCCAACATATTGTAGGAGTCTAATATATGGTTGTTGAATGAATGCAATTAATGCCCAGAGAGGCTGGTTGATCTGCCTGAGATCATACAGCTAGTCAGGGACAGATACAACTCTTCTGACTCTCAGCCTTTGATATTGATATAGAATAGGCTTAGAATAAAGGCCTTGAGGGGTTCCTGGATGGCTCAGTCGGTTAAGCGTCTGACTTTGGCCAGATCATGATCTCATGGTTCATGGCTTTGAGCGCCGTGTTGAGCCCCGTGTTGAGCTCTGTGCTGGCAGCTCAGAGCCTGGAGCCTGTTTCGGATTCTGTCTCCCTCCCTCTCTGCCCCTCCTCCACTCACACTCTGTCTCTCTCTCAAAAAATGAATAAACATAAAAAAAAAGAATAAAGACCTTGACTTTTGTGAAAGTACATAGAGATTAATGGGGAATACATCATAAGAAAGACAGAGCAAAACCTAATTTAAATCTGTACTAAAAGCAAGCCAAACTTCCAATTACATTTTAATTATCTGCATATCCACTTTTTAATCATAGTCTGATTTCTCTTAGATAGTCAGCTTATGTCCCTCATGTACAAGGGTTGTGGGTTAAATTGTGTCCCCTCCAAAAAAAAAACATGTTGCAGTTCTTTTTTTTTTTTAATTTTTAATGTTTCTTTATTTTTGAGAGAGAGAGACAGAGCACGAGTGGGGGAGGGGCAGATAGAGAGGGAGACAGAATCCAAAGCAGCTCCAGGCTCTGAGCTGTCAGCACAGAGCCCTAAGTGAAGCTTGAACTCACAAACCGTGAGATTATGACCTGAGCTGAACTTGTTGCTTAACCACTTGGGCTACCCAGGCACCCCGATGTGTTGCAGTTCTAACCCTCATTTGACCTTATTCAAAAATAAGATCTTTGCAGATGTTATCCAGTTAAGATGAGGTTATTAGGGTGGGTCCAAATCCAGTCTAACCGGTGTTCTCACAAGAGGAGGGAAATTGGACCAAGATGACAGTGAAGAAGGCCTTGTGTCATTGGAGGCAGAGATTGGAATTATGTTGCCATGAAGCCAAGAAACACCTAGAACTACCAGAAGCTGGAAGAGGCAAGGAAGGACCCTCCCCTAGAGGTTTCAGAGGGAGCAATGTGTAGTGCTGTGTGGTAAGGCAGCCCTAGGAAGTGACCATACCTCTCAAAGTTCTGTAGGCTTACTGGGCTCAGTTGGGTCCTTCTCTCTCATGAGTCTCAGATGGTGGCTGGGACTGGAGTCATCTGCAGACCCAGCGGGGTTGGATGTCCAAGATGGTGTACCCCCCATGACCACCACTGATGCTGTGTTTGGCTGGGGACTCAGGTGGGGTGTGGGCTGGAGCACCTGCGTGTGGTATCGCCTTGATTTCTCACAACGGGGCAGAAGAGTGAGAGGGGGGATGGGCTAAATGGGTAAGGGGTATTAAGGAATCCACTCCTGAAATCTTTGTTGCACTACATGCTAACTAACTTGGATATAAATTAAAAAAATAATTAATCTGAAAAAAAAAAGAACAGAGAACACAGGGAAACACGCAGACTTGGGGACTTCGTGTGGCACTTGTGGGACCCACGAGAATGGACATCAGTGTTGCCTCTAAGCTTCAGGGGATCCCACGTGGGAAGGTGGCTTTGATGTATCCCTACCTGATTTTTTCCGTCTACCTTTTAAAGGCATCAGCTCTCTCTTACTTTTCACTTCTTGGGCAGGGATAATTCACTCTCACTCATGTCCTGTTTACAAGACAATTCTTGTATGACTTGGCATCTAATGTGATGTTTGGGGAAATGCCAAATATTTGCCTCTGAACTATTAGCTTATCATTTGGCCGAATTGACTGATTATTAGTGTTTCGATGTTGTGTGTGAATACATATTACAAACATTATGAAAGAGTGTACCTTATGTACAAGCAATAACATCATAGATTCCTCAGAGAAGGAAAATTAGAGATTATATAATCCGATGCCCTCAAGGTGTCAAGTAACTCAACATGCTTTAATTGAGTGCCCTCTGTGTGCATATGAATACATACCTAGAAAGAGAATGAATGTAAAATGTTAACATTTGGGAATCTCATAAAGAATGTATAAAAATTCTTTGTGGGACACCTGGGTGGCTCAGTTGGTTGAGCGACCAACTCTTGGTTTCAGCTCAGGTCGTGATCTTGTGCTTTCATAGGTTCAAGCCCCATATCGGGCTCTGTGCTGGCAGTGTGGAGCCTGCTTGGGATTCTCTGTCTCCCTCTGTCTCTGCCGCTCCCCTACTTGCTCTATCTCTGTCTCTCTCAAAATAGATAAGTACACTTAAAATTTTCTTCAAAAAAAAAATCTTTGCACTAGTTTTTCAATTTCTTTCTAAAATTTTTTCAAGTTAAAAATACAGAAGAAGTTTAACACATGCTACCTTACACCTTAAGGACTGAGAAGGGGTGTGGTTATGAGCTGTGTCAGTGGTGGGTAGGAAGGAAGAAACCTCAACAAGGTTTCCAAGAAATTGGTGATCACACAGTCAGTTTCTATATAATCACCTCAGCTTCTCACATGTTTTGAGAAATAGTCTTTTTGGTTTTTACTAGATGCAAAGAGATATAGTTGAATAAATCAGAACAGAAAACGAAAAGATTCTCTAGTTGCCGCTATAGTGATTGTGAAGTAGGTATAAATCTCAGCCCGGGAGGAATTAATATGACTAACGTAGATGTAAAACCAAAATTAATAGGGCCATAATCCCTTGGGGGATCTGCATTTGTTCCGAATGATCTTATCAAATGTTTTGGGGACACAGGACACGATATTATTGTTAAGTTACACGGTGGGCTCGGCTGTGAATCAGATGGAGGAAAGATATTGGTGATCATGTGCTCGCCTTGCTTGGAGAAACCTGATGAAAGGTTGAGATACCAACTGTAGGGCTTGGAACCTGACCCCAGGAGCCTCCCACCCGGACTGAGACACAGATGTGGCCAGAGCATCTGGTCCTGATTTGTATCAGGGAACCGGAGGCTTATAGATGATCCCCTGCCTCAAAGGAAACAGAGAGCACCCCTAATTAGTTAAGGTCTTTTCCCCCCCTTCTATTCTGAATGATAGTCTTGCTGGTTAAGGTCTTATTAAAGTCTAGCAAGATCAGCTCCCAAGGGGCAAGCCTCGTCAGGAAGACAGTCAAGGGAGGGCTGTTTATTAAATGAGTACCTTCTATCTATTTGGCACAACGTAGAACAGTGGAATCACGCATGATAAGATGAATAGGATCTACCCCATCTGGTGGCTTAGGAACTGAAGACGGTTAACCAAGGCGTTTTCTAAACTTCTTAAAAATGTTTTTATTTATTTCTGAGAGAGAGGCAGCGTGAGCAGGGGAGGGTCAGAGAGAGAGGGAGACACAGAATCTGAAACAGGCTCCAGGCTCTGAGCTAGCTGTCAGCACAGAGCCTGATGTGGGGCTCACGGGGCTCGAATCCATGAACCGTGAGATCATGACCTGAGCCCAAGTTGGACACTCAACTGACAGCCACCCAGGCGCCCCAACCAAGGTGTTGTCAAAGAGCTTTCCCCATCTGTAAAAGCAGGAAACCTATCTCCCTCATATATGAAACACAGTGATTAAGTGAATCGATGTATGCAAAGTGAGTAGTAAACACTTGGGAGGTATCGGGCACACTGTAGCTGTTGGCCTCTCCTCTCTTTTCTTTGATGCAAGAGCCTGAGCTGTCCTGGGTTGCTCCAAATCCTGTCCGTCCTGGTCTTTCACTGGGACATGGCTCCTGCTTTAGACTTTCTGCTGTTATCTTAACCCAGATGTCCTGAGGACGTCTGAACTTGCCCTGACAGTGCCCCTGGCCCCACACCAAGACAGCTCACTACGGGCAAACATGTATTTGGTCAAGAAAGCCAAGTAGTTTTAAAACGTGAATATATTTGGGCTGCAACAGTGATTTCAATTTGTAGATTTCACCACAGCTGTGCTCTTAGGCAGCGTTCAGGTTTATTAATTTTATATGCATTGGAGTCTTTGAAATTGTTGGTTCATATGCATGGAAATAAATTTTCATGAAATGGACTACCAGCTCTGTTATACAGGACAACTTTAATACTAGAGTAAAATAGCTTTTAAATGACTGGAATGGCAGGTTTCTGTTATAAATGTGTATAGAGAGAGAGGGGGAAAGAGAGCAGAGATAAAACAAAAGAAGAAGAAGAAGAAGAAAAGAAAGTAGATGTGAAATGGCTGTACTTTGGGTTAGGTTTAAGGCGAAATTTTCCCCTGGAACCCAGACCACTCTCCACCCTATGAAGCCCTGTAAAGGCTGCGGTTATTTATGCTTCAGAGAAAAGTTGGGCCAGAAAACCAAGTTGCTTTTGAACATAGATGGGCCGTTCTGAGCTAGAAGAACGTGATAAGGGGCTGAAGTAAGGTTGCGATTGCTGGCTGCCTCCAATAAGCATCTGCTTCTGATATCTGGGCGCAGACAGGGAGGAAACAGGATCGCACAGTCACTGGGCTGAAACCAGAGCCCAGAGCCTGGCATCCCCGTTCCCTGGTTCTTGCCTGCTGAGATCACCTCGACGGCTGTGAATAAGACTGTGCCTCAGAATAAGGCTGCTCAGACTGCTCTTTCCTCCTCTGAGTTAATTCCTCCATCTGTCCTGGGGCCACAGCTTTATGGGAGATATTTCATGACAGCTTACAGAACGATTCAGGTCTTCACAAAAATCAAAACTAGTGCAAAGTACAGGATCCCATGGAGATCAAGAGAAGGAGTCGTGGAGAATGTCTGTTGGTAGAAAGGAAATGTGGCAAGTTGAACCAGAAGCTTAGAATTAAAAAAAAAAAAAAAAAGCCTAAAGTTGCACATGATATTGCTTTCCTGGACTGACAAAAGAGGAAATAAAATCGAAAAGCAAATTCTTTTAATCTAGGCAGAAAAAAGAATTTCCTTTACACCCCCCAATTTTCTGTTCTATTTCTTTTATGTACTTTTTTTCTCTGCCTAAGAATAACTTTTGAATCATCATTCTGTCTTACATTATTTCTAGGTGTGACTGCAGAGTAAGGATACTAATTCCCCCAGCCGTGAATACAAATCACTGCCCTTATTTCATAATCAAAGCATACCCAGTCATCCGTTTCTGTAGAGCAGCAGATGTGATTTAGGACATACATCACTGGCAATTTCTGATTTTACTTGTTGGAACAGGGAATGAAGACTTAACTACTGATTCCAGCACTTTGCATTTCCAAGAGTTTCTACTTCTGTAAGTCATCACATATCATTTAATAACTTAACATAATGCCCTCCCCTTTGATGGCCCAAATGAGATTATTACCAGATTGTCTCGGATTACAGATTCTCAGCAGCAAGAGCCAGGCTTGTGCGGTTTCTGTGTATAATATTCTGGAATCAGATGCTTGATAATGACTTTGCTTTGAAGTAGGAACTCAGTTTTTAACTTTTGGTCTCTTTATTTGCAACATAACGAACCATGAAAATCTAATTTTTCTTGCTCACCCATCAAATGTTCAGTTTCCTCGATTGCAAGCTCAGTTATGGAGAAATACTGCTAAATTCAGAATCAATTTCCCAGTTTCCCTTTCATCGAGTCGTGTTGTGGGCGTGTGTTCCTTTTCTTGCCAATGAGATGCAAGAGGGAGTGTTTAGGGAAGCTTCAGGAGCATTTTTGCTCTTTTGCCACATGAGAAAGTAGTGGCTGACTCAGTGGTAGCTTCTCCCTTCTTTCTGCCTTGAACTTGCATGTGAGACTGGGAACCATAGCAGCCATCTTGCAACCATGAATTGATGTGCGTGGGGATGATTGCCAGTGTACAAAGGAGAGAGACAGAAGACTGAGTTCTTTTTTTTTTTTTTAATGTTTTTATTTATTTTTGAGAGAGAGAGACAGAGGGTGATCAGGGGAGGGGCAGAGAGAGAGGGAGACACAGAATCTGAAGCAGGCTCCAGGCTCTGAGCTGTCAGCCCAGAACCCAACATGGGGCTTAAACCCATGAACGGTGAGATCATGACCTGAGCCAAAGTTGGACGCTTAACTGACTGAGCCACCCAGGCGCTGATTCTGCCTTTCAAAATGTACCAATAATATCTAGGTGATGTTTTCATTGGATGACACTAAACTAGGATTATGCTAAAAACATACACATAGGAAATGTTTGGGAAAAATCAGGAGTGAAAAGAGTGGATCCTCTGAACCACATAGTGTTCTTTCTGATATAAAGGATAGTGGATTTTACCTCATTTTTGGTTAATAATACTTAAATCAATAAGCAGAAGTAATTATAGGCAAAGAGACATAGTTAATTAATGTAATTAATTTTAAGTTTACATGCTTTTCTGTTCCAAACAGTATTATTTTTCTAAACCTGTGCTATTCTATCCTATTGCCTACCTACTGAAATAAAAAACTAACCTGCTAATTAAAGATTAGATTTTGGTTTCATGTTTGATTTATACTCTAGTAACTCACTCAGAAAATCCGAGGAAGGAGAAAGCATATTCCCCTCTAGTAAATTTGGTCACATTTTTTTCTGGGGTATTTATATAAACTGGTGTATTATTTCATACATATCTGTATCTGTTTTTATTTATGGATTTTAATGTTTTATTTTTATTTATTCTTTTAAAGATTTTTTTAAATGTTTATTTTGAGAGAGAGCGAGAGAACACATGCAAGCGGGGGAGGGGCAGAGAGAGAGAGAGGGAGACAGAGGATCTGAAATGGGCTCTGTGCTGACAGCAGTGAGCCCAAAGTGGGGCTTGAACTCATGAACCATAAGATCATGACCCGAGCCAAAGTCAGATGCTTAACCTACTAAGCCACCCAGGTGCCCTCTGTTTGTGGATGTATTTTATTTACTTATTTATTTTTATTCATTAAAAATTTTTTTTTATAGTTGACTTATTTTTGAGACAGAGAGACAGAGCACGAGTGGGGGAGGGGCAGAGAGAGAGGGAGACACAGAATCTGAAACAGGCTCCAGGCTCTGAGCTGGCTGTCAGCACAGGGCCTGACGTGGGGCTCGAACCCACGAACCGCGAGATCATGACCTGAGCCGAAGTCAGGTGCTTAACTGACTGAGCCACCCAGGCACCCCTCCATTTCATTTTAAAACTTCTGATGACAGGGCACCTGGGTAGCTCAGTTGGTTAAGCACCTGACTTTGGCTCAGGTCATAATCTCACAGTTTATGTTTTTTTTTTTTTTAACATTTTATTTATTTTTGAGAGAGAGATAGAGACAGTTGAGCAGGGGAGGGTCAGAGAGAGGAGGAGACACAGAATCTGAAACAGGCTCCAGGCTCTGAGCTGGCTGTCAGCACAGAGCCTGACGTGGGGCTCGAACCCACGAACCGTGAGATCATGACCTGAGCTGAAGTCAGATACTTTACTGACTGAGCCACCCAGGTGCCCCTATTTGTGGATTTTTAAAAAAAGCTTTAGCTACAGTACACCAAAAACAAATGGGCTGGCAGTTTCTCAGTTAGCTGTGGCTGTGTAACAAATGGTCCTGAAGCTCAGTGGTTTTAACAGCAGTGATGGGATCACTCCCGTGTCTGCAGGCTGGTTGGTCCAGCCCATGCTTGACCGGATATGGCTCCAAGCCACAGGCTGGATCTAGGTCTGCTTCACATTTCTTGGACCAGCAGGCTGGCTGGGACACGCTCTTCCCACGGCAGTGCCAGCAGTGCCAGATGCTAGAGGGCGAGCCCAAATATACAGTTCAAGCCTTTGCTTGTATCGCATCCACAAACATGCCGTTGGCCAAACTGATTCATGGGGCCAAACCCAACATCCAGGGTGTAAGAAAGGGACCTGAGTGCTGGTAGGAGGGACTACGCCATCCGGGCGAAGCTTACAGGAGAAGGGGGCAGAGAAGAACTGGGAAAACAATGCCGCCCTGTAAGGGAAGACAGTTGGTAACAAAGGAACAACCTCTGACGTTGTTCTGACACAGTTCTCAGAACCCGACAGGACTAAGAATTAAAGGAATTTTCTGAGGGGAGAGAGACGCCCAGCACTTCTACTGTGGGAGATAGATTCCTCCTACTGAACGTGATTAGGCTATGTTTACAGGAAGGATCTCAATAATGCTTTTCAAAAGATCACCATCCACCATTGTCATATTCATAGACCTTTCTAGAACTAGCCAGTGTTTCTGTGACAAGAGACCAGTTATTTTATCATTATCATTGTCATGGTCTCTCTGTCCTCTGGGGTTATATAGAGATTGTATTTACAAGGTCCATCACGTGGTAATGACCAGTGTTTCTTTAAAAAAAATTTTTTTTAAGTTTATTCATTTTTGAGAGAGGGAGACAGTGGGTGAGCAGGGGAGAGACGGAGAGAGAAGGAGACAGAGAATCTGAAGCAGGCTCCAGGCTCTGAGTGGGTAGCACAGAGCCCGACACGGGGCTTGAACTCAAAACTGTGAGATCATGACCTGAGCTGAAGTTGGTCGCTTAACTGACTGAGCCACCCAGGGGCCCCGAATGACCACTATTTCTAACAATAATAGCTAAAACAATAGCCATATTCTCCCCATGCATTCTTCTGTTCAAATCTTCACCATAAACCTATGAAGTAGAAATTATTTATTATTTCCATTTCACAGATAAGGAAATTGAGTCCTGGGGTAAGTAACCTGCTAAAGGTCCCGGGTCACAGAGCCAGAACTTGAACCCAGTTAGGCCCAGTGAGCACTCATGTGCTTAACGAGACTCGCTCTTCTTTCTTCTGCTCCTGCTGGTGGTCTAGCCCCGTCTGGCACGTGAAGCCGCTGTAGCCGAACTGAGATCATGGAATACAATGCTGTGAAATAAAACAAATCATGCATCGGCACTGCATTTTTGTGTGTCGTAATACAGAAAATCGCCCATCTAAATTGCTTCTGAGCCCTGGATCCTGAGGCTGTGGGTTGATTGCTAGCAAAAGAAGGCATTTTACAAAACAAGTGTGAATTTTTGAACACTCGGAGCCTTCCCACTTACTGGGGCCGTGATTTTCTGGCCTCATTGGCTTCTCAGTCCAGCGTGGCCTGGGCCAGCCATGCTTACGGTGGACAAGCAGCCTGACATCCAGATCCCCGTCACTTTCTGCCATTCCTGAGTGGCAGGGCCTAGCTCCAGGGTCCCTTGCTCCCCTGCGGAACAACGGAGGGGTGTGCAGGTGGCTCTTCACGTCCCTTTGGTGGTTGGAAGCTTTCCGTTTTTGTTCTCCTTGATTCTCCACCATGTTCTGCGTGCTTTTCTGAAGCTGGGTTAGCTCAGCATGAGGAGGAACGTTTGAAGAAAGTCTCCAGAATTCACATCCACAGGGAGCCTCTTTCTGGATCTGAATTTAGCTCTTCCATGTTCAGATTCACCCTTTGTCCATTGGTCTGAAGAAATGGGGAATATCTGGACTTTAAAATGCTTTCTTTTTGGGGCCCTTGGGTGGCTCAGTCAGTTAAATGTCCAACTTTGGCATAGGTCATGGTCTCACAGTTCATGGGTTCAAGCCCAAAGTTGGGCTCTGTGCTGACATCCTGGAGCCTGGAGCCTCCTTCGGATTCTGTGTCTCCCTCTCTCTTCTCTACCAAAAAGAAATAAACATTAAAAATAAAAAAAGTTTTCTTTTTAAAAAAATGATTAATTTTCATTTTGTTTTAGAGGGGTGGTGGAGAGGAGCAGAGGCAGAATCTTAAGCAGGTTTCACACTGTGCATGGAGCCTGATGTGGGGCTCAATCCCATGACCCTGGGATCATGATCCGAGCTGAAATCAAGAGTCTGACATTCAACTGACTGAGCCACCCAGGTACCTCTTCAACATTTTCAGCAGTCACTTGAGTGATTGTCCTTTTCATTTCTTTGAAGCTATATAAATTAATTGCTATAAAAAGGGTATTCTTAGGGGTGCCTGGGGGGCTCAGTAGGTTAAGCATCTGACTCTTGATTTCAGCTCAGGTCATCATCTCACGGTTTGTGAGATCAAGGCCTGCATCGGGCTCTGCACTGACGGTGTGGAGCCTGCTTGGGATTCCTTCCCTCTCTTCCTCTCTGCCCCTCCCCTGTTTGCGCTTTCTCTCTCTCAAATAAAATAAACTTAAAAAAAAATAAGTTAAAAAAATACTTCTGGTATGAACTGGAAATAGTAAAGCACATGTCTTAAACCCAAGAATGTGTTCACATGACCCACAAGTCAACAGTTATTCCTTCAACTACATATTTTTGCGTAACGAGAATGGCATAATTTGGGGGACACTTTGGGGATGGCTAATGGAAATGGGAGGGTGATCAAAGCTCCTGGGGGGATGAGATTCAGATTATTTATTTATTTATTTATTTATTTTTAATTTATTTCTGAGAGAGAGAGAGAGAGAGAGAGACAGTGAGCAGGGGAGGGTCAGAGAGAGAGGGGGAGACACAGAATCCAAAGATAGGCTCCAGGCTCTGAGCTAGCTGTCAGCACAGAGCTCGACGCGGGGCTCGAACCCACGAACTGTGAGATTGTGACCTGAGTTGAAGTCGGATGCTTAACCGACTGAGCCACCCAGGCGCCCCTCAGATTATTTTTATAACTGGGACAGCACAGGCCCTGGCCCATCAGGATAGATACTGATCACCAACAGCCCACGTGGCCCATCCACGTGGCTGCTGTACTGATGTCATCTCAGTAGCAGGACAGGGCACTTCTGGCACAGGCGCCACCACCCCAGCTGCCTCCAAACCCCTCTCAGGTGCTTTTTAAAATGGAACTGACTGTCCGGAGGAAAAGCTTTGTCACCATCTAGGAGATTCCATTTAAAAAGAAGTTTCTAAAACAGTTTTTTTAGGGGCGCCTGGGTGGCTTAGTCGGTTAAGCGTCCGACTTTCGCTTAGGTCATGATCTCGCGGTTCGTGGGTTTGAGCCCCTCATCGGGCTCTGTGCTGACTGCCAGCTCAGAGCCTGG
Organism: Hyaena hyaena; assembly: GCF_003009895.1. Taxonomy (NCBI): domain Eukaryota; kingdom Metazoa; phylum Chordata; class Mammalia; order Carnivora; family Hyaenidae; genus Hyaena; species Hyaena hyaena. Next base: position 719,570 of record NW_024081102.1, on the reverse strand, counting down.
AGCCTGTTTCAGTCTGTGACTCCTTCTCTCTCTGACTCTCCCCTGCTCACGCTGTCAATCTCTCTCTCTCTCTCTCAGAAATAAATAAAACTAATGTTTTTATTTTATTAATTTTTTAATTAATTAAATTAATTAATTAATAAAACTAATTTATTTCTGAGAGAGAGAGAGAGAGACAAAGTGTGAGTGGCGGATGGGCAGAGAGAGAGAGGGAGACACAGAATCTGAAGCACGTTCCAGGCTCTGAGCTGTCAGCACAGAGCCCGACACAGGGCCTGAACCCACCAACTGCAAGATCATGACCTGGGCCGAAGTCGGACACCCAACCGACTGAGCCACCCAGGCGCCCCTCAAAAAAAGGCTTTCAAAGAGATTACGAGCAATGGCTGGAATCAGTTGTTCCTTCTTGAAACGGACTGCTGATTGAGAGTGTAGAAATTCTGCCATATTCAGGGATTAGCATTGTTCTTTTGTCATACTTCCTGGTGACTGATGCACTTAGTAGTGGCTTCCTAGAAGTGGCTATCATTCTGATGAAATGTCAAGTCAGGTGACAGATATCTGACTTATTTGCAGAAACCTAAGCCTAGAGAGAGATTATGGTTAGATTAGAACGGGAGGTGTTCGATGATCATGTTACAAAGAAGAAAGAGTCAAACTTGGAAAGAGAAACCAGCCACCGCAGGCCCCAAGCAGTGGTAATGGAACAACTTGTGCTGTTGTGTCCAGTGTGTGGCCTGCAAGATCGATGACGTCTAGGGCGAAGTGAGAGCCCAGAGCAGGACTGTAAAGAGCAGTGCTTTTTTGGCCTCCAGACTTCTGATACTCTTTCCACAGGGGACTGGCAGATAAGTTCTCTGAAAACAGAGCCAAGTAAAGAAGACACAGGAAATGTGGGGTTGGCGCTGGAGTTTGTGACGGTAATAGAGTAATTCCAGCAAGGACGCCGCACCTTTTTCGTAGCAACTGATTTTAACTTTACCTAAAAAGGAAATGTAAAAACGCTATTTGTTCTAAAATGCCCGCTCACCGGGGACAAGCTGAATGATTATATAGCATGTCTGTAAAATAGAATATTAATCAGGGGGCGCCTGGGGGGCTCAGTCTGTTAAACATCCGACTTCAGCTCAGGTCATGATCTCATAGTTAGTGGGTTCAAGCCCCACTGCGGGCTCTGTGCTGGTGGTGCAGCGCCTGCTTGGGATTCGCTCTCTCCCTCTCTCTCTGCCTCTTCCCCACTTGTGCGCTCTCTCTCTCTCTCAAAATAAGTAAATACGGGCACTAGGGTGGCTCATTAGGTTAAGCATCCGACTTCAGCTCAGGTCATGAGCCTACGGTTTGTGGGTTCGATCCCTGCGTCTGGCTTTGTGCTGACAGCTCAGAGCCTGGAGCCTGTTGCAGATTCTGTGTCTCCCTCTCTCTCCACCCCTCCGCCACTCACACTCTGTCTCTCAAAACTGAATAAATATTAAAAAATAAATAAATAAACTTAAAAAAAAGAATATTAAGCAGGTATTAAACACTAAGTTTTCAGAGGTACCTGCATGGCTCAGTTGGTTGAACGTCTGACTCTTGATTTAGACTCAGGTCAGGATCCAAGGGTGGTGGGATTGAGCCCCCCACTGGGCTCCATGCTGAGCATGCAATCTGCTTAGGATTCTTTCTCTCATTCCCTCTGCCCCTCTCCCCTGTACCCCTATTAAGGAAAGAAAGAAAGAAAGAAAGGCCATGTTTTCAGCAAAGCATTACTGTATATTCTTCCGTACATACAAATATTATGTAAAATGTCTAAAACCCGCACGGGAATGACAAACACCAAATTCAAATCAATGTGTTGCTCACGGAGAGAGAGAAGGGACAGTGGAGTTGAAGAGCGTGCAAATGGAGTTTATTCATCTGGTCCGTGTTGCTCACCATATGAGTTTCTGTGTTTGTGTATGCTTGAATTATTTCATTAAAAAAAATCATGTTCTCGGGTGCCTGGATGGCTTAGTTGTTTGGGTGTGGGACTCCTTATTTTGGGTCAGATCATGATCTCAAGGTTCGCAAGATCAAGCCCCGCGTTGGGCTCTGTGTGCGCTGACAGCACACAGCCTGCTTGGGATTCTCTCTTCCTTACTGTTCGTCACTTCCCTCCTTGTGCACATGCTCACTCTTTCTTTTAAAAACAATTTTTTTTAATGTTTATTTATTTTGTTTATTTTTGAGACAGAGAGAGACAGAACTTGAGGCGGGAAGGCAGAGAGAGAGGGAGACACAGAATCTGAAGCAGGCTCTAGGCTCCGAGCTGTTAGCACAGAGCTTGATGCGGGGTTTGAGCCCACGAACCGTAAAGTCATGACCTGAGCCGAAGTCAGACGCTTAACTGACTGAGCCACCCAGGTGCCATCCCCTTTTCTCTTTCTCTCAAAATTAATAAATAAGGCATTTTTAAAAAATCATGTTTTCAAACTCTAATTACATGATACTGTCATGATAAATATTAAGTGAAAAATTAATCAGGATATAAAATATATACACAATATGGCCTCAATTTTGTCTTTAAATATGCACATGGACATATCTATGTATATCAGTATACATACACACACATATGTGAATAGAAGAAAGTACAAGAGTCTATCTCTGGTGATTTTTTATCTTCTTGATTACATTTTTACATTATCTGAATGTTTTATAATCACCTATCTCTTATCATCTAAGAGGTGGTATTTTTAAAAACTAAACTAATATGTTCTCTGACAATGATGAGTGTGTTGGACAGTTTCACTTTTTAAAATTATATAAGTAATACATGAGTTCATTCTTAGTGAAAAGAGTCAGGCCAGCCACAGTGACCCTGTGCTGAGTTTGAGGGTCCCACCTCGCTGTCCCCCTCTGTGCTCCTGCCCCAGAGGTGACAGTTTTGTGTCACCCTTCCAGTCCCTCCCCGTGCATATTTCTTTGCATCTATGTGTGTATGTGCATAGATGTGGTCATACCATACATATTGTCCTAGAATTTACCTTTATCATTTTGTACCGCATCTTGGGAGATTTGTAAATATCAGTGTATGTAGGTTTACTTCCTCTTTTTAATTCAAAAATTTTAAAAATAAATTTGATCTAAATTCACTTCATCTCATTCATTTTTTACATTTTGTCTTTATTTTTATTTTATTTTATTTTTACAAATAGTTTATTGTCAAGTTGGTTTCCATATAACACCCAGTGCTCATCCCCACAAGTGCCCTCCTCCATGCCCATCTCCCCCCTCACCCCCACACCCATGAGTCCTCAGTTTGTTCTCAGCATTCAAGAGTCTCTCATGGTTTGCCTCTCTCCCTTTCTCCCACCATTTCCCCCCTTCTTCTCCCCCATGGTCCTCCGTTAAGTTCCTCCTAATCCTCCTATACTTGCAAACATATGATATTTGTCCTTCTCTGCCTGACTTATTTCGCTCAGCATAACACCCTCAAGGTCCATCCATGTTGCTACACATGGCCAGATGTCACTGTTTCTCATTGCCATGTAGTATTCCATGGTATAGATAAACCACATCTTCTTGATCCATTCATCCGTTGATGGACACTTAGGCTCTTTCCATGTTTTAGCTATTGTGGAGAGTGCTGCTTATCTCATTCATTTTAATAGTGGCATAGTATTTATAATATATATAAATATGTATACATACAAGCTATATTACCATTCATTTGACTCTATCCTTAATGATGGATATTAAGCTATTTGCTAATTTCTTCTATTATAAAGAGTGTTTCAGTGACTATCCTTATCTTTAGATGCACGAACAAGAATTTTTGTAGGAAAGATTCCTAAACAGTCTCGAGGTCAGAAGGCCACACATACGCAATAATGATAATTACTTCCACCCTGCCTTCCTGAAAGATTTGTTACTTAGCACTCCTGTGTCCTCAGATGCTTGTGTTTCATTAACATCATATTTTGAAAAACAAGTTTATCAAAAAACACTTGATCGATTTATTTTTTTAAAAAAAATTTTAATGTTTTATTTATTTCTGAGAAAGAGAGACAGTGTGAGCAGGGGAGGGTCAGAGAGAGAGGGAGACACAGAATCCGAAACAGGCTCCAGGGTTTTGAGCAAGCTGTCAGCACAGAGCCTGATGTGGGGCTCGAACCCATGAACCATGAGATCATGACCTGAGCTGAAGTCAGGTGCTTAACCCACTGAGTCACCCAGGTGCCCCTGATCGATTTCTTGAATGAGCATGTATTCCTTTTATATAATGAGAAAAAAAAGTTTTAGGGGCACCTGGGAGGCTCAGTCAGTTGAGTATCAGACTTCAGCTTAGGTCATGCTCTGAGTTCGTGGGTTCAATCCCGGTGTCAGGCTTTGTGCTGACAGCTCAGAGCCTGGAGCCTGCTTTGGTTTCTGTATCTCCCTCTCTCTCTGCCCCTCCCCTGATCATGCTCTGTCTCCCTCTCTGTCTCTCTCAAAAATAAAAACATTTTTATAATTAAAAAAAGAAAAAATTTTAAAATTAAATTGAAGCACCTGGTTGGCTCTGTCAGTAGAGCATGCGACTCTGACATGCTCTTGACCTTGGGTTTATAAGTTCAAGCTTCATGTCGGGTGCAGAGATTACTTTTATAAAAAACAGGGGCACCTGGGTGGCTCGGTTGAGCTTCTGACTCGATTTCAGCTCAGGTCATGAGCTCAGGATCGTGGGATTGAAACCCATGTCGGGCTCTACACTGAGGATGGGGAATCTGGTTGGGATTCTCTGTCTCTCTCCTTCTGTTCACATGTGCTCTGTCTCTCTCTTAAATAAAAATAAATCTACAAAAATTAAAAATCTTAAAAAATCAAACAGTTGCTTTTTAAGACTGTAAGCAAATGCACAAAATGGTAAAAGTGATTCTCTTTGGAAGACAGGCTATGGGCAATTTTCATTTCTTTTATAATCTGAAGAAAAAAAGTTATAATTAAAACAAAAATGTTAACATTCAAACATAAATGTTACAGGAAACAATACAAAATGAGAGAGAGAGAGAGAGAGAAAGAGAGACATACACACATTATAGGTCCTGTCTCATTAGCCATTGGATGGAATAGAATTGGTTTGTTTATCCTGCAAAGCAGTATTGGGACATTCAATACACGAAAACAGTGATCTGGAATAGACATTAGACTGGGTTCTTTAAAATACTGTTATTAAAATACATACAATTATGCTCTGAAAGTAGTAATGACTTAACGCCTTAGGGAAAAATTTAGTAATCTTGTTTTGTGCTAGAATCCAGCCTACTTTAAAAGAACCTTGGCTTACAAAATGATATAAGGTATGAAAAATAATAAAATTATGGGCGAAATGAATGTCTTTTTACTAAGTTTCTGCCAGTGTGCATTGACTGTTAGATATTATTTTCTTTTGCATTTATAACACGTAAAGTATTGAGCAATTGATCATTCTTTTAAGATTATCCTAAGATGATTTTGGTCTGAAAGTATTCCTAAAGTGACTTATGAGGTCCATTTCCAGTAGTGTTCTAAGTGTAGGGATTTTTTTGCAAACATTTCACAGGTGACATGGGCGTGACAGCAGCACACGATGAAGTGAATCAGCCCCATCATTGATATATTGTCCTTAGTTTAAAATGTCTGCTTTTTTAAACATATGGTTCCTGGCTGACGTTTTATCGCTGCTACGGGTTTTCTTCCCAAAAGATTATACACCACTTTGTTAAATTTCATCAGCGGGAAAATATTTTCTCCTCAAGTTAGGAATGAATGTCTGCAGTTGGAAACGATCCTTATATTAAAAACATTGAATTGGAACCTGCTCTTCTTGTAATGGAATGTCTCTAGTCAACAGTCAGAACATGGCAATTATTTGCAGTTGCAAAGTGACATGTCAATAGGTTGTCGTGGAATTTGCACAGAGCCAGAGTTGCAAAGGGAATTGCCTTATTTGTCCACCAGTCTGGTGTCCTGTGCCAGCGAGGGGGCAGGATGCCAGCCCTGAGTCTGTTCTTAAGCCTTCTGCCCACGGTCTGCAAAGTGCGGGAGGACGCAGGGTGATCCAGAGAATCTTCCAGCTCAGACTCACCTAAGACATACAATAGTTCGAGGAGGGCACCGCTCTGGACTTGGAAAAGCAAGAAATCAGATTTAGGATCTTATTACGGGAAAGATTCATTATCCAGAGAGCGAGAGCTCACCCACCCCAGACTCCGAAGTTCCTGTCAGACTGGGTGCCTCGGGGGCTCAGTCGGTTAAGCGTCCGACTTCTGTTCAGGTCATGATCTCGCGGTTCGTGGGTTTGAGCCCCGCGGGCTCTGTGCTGACAGCTCAGGGCCTGGAGCCTGTTTCAGATTCTGTGTCTCCCTCTCTCTCTGCCCCTCCCCCACTCGTGCTGTGTCTCTCTCTCTGTCTCAAAATTAAATAAAAAACCAAAAAAAAAAAAAAAAAAGGAAGTTCCTGTCAGAAACCTCATAGAGCCTGGTCCTGAGTTGCAGGGTCCTGGGCACACACGTTGCTTCTGAGATCTTAGACGATGACGACTCGAGAGGACAGAGAATTAATCTTCTAGCCGCCCTTGCTTGCCCCCCCTTCCCCATTCCCACTGGTCACAGGAAGGGGCTGCAGGGGTCCAGGTGACTCGGCTCTTGGGGGCGTGTCTACCTCACCCCGCTTGCTGACCTGGCCAACTTCGAACCGTGGCACTGTGAACTCCACTCATCTGCTGCAGGCCCCACATCTCTTTCATTCTTCCCCCCATCCTTGCTTTCTTCTTTAATGTTTTTACTTTTATTGATTGATTGATTTTTTCTTTTATAGTTTATTGTCGAGTTGGTTTCCATATAACACCCAGTGCTCATCCCAACGAGTGCCCTCCTCCATGCCCATCACCCCCCTTCCCCTCTCCCCCACCGCCATCAGCCCTTAGTTTGTTCTCAGTATTCAAGAGTCTCTCATGGTTTGCCTTTAATGTTTTTTTTAATGTCTATTTATTTATTTATTTTTAAATATTTTTATTCTAGGAGAGAGAGACAGTGTGAGCAGGGGAGGGTCAGAGAGAGAGGGAGTCACAGACTGAAACAGGCTCCAGGCTCTGAGCTGGCAGTCAGCACAGAGCCCGACGTGGGGCTCGAACCCACGAACCGCCAGACCATGACCTAAGCGAAAGTCGGACGCTTAACCGACTAAGCCACCCAGGCGCCCCTAATGTCTATTTATTTTTGAGAGAGAGAGAGACACCGAGCACAAGCAGGGGAGGGGCAGAGAGAGAGGGAGACACAGAATCTGAAGCAGGCTCCAGGCTCTGAGCTGTCAGCACAGAGCCCGATGCGGGGCTCGAACCCACGAATCTCGAGATCATGAGCTGAGCCTAAGTGGCACGCTTCACTGACAGAGCCACCCGGGCGCCCCTCTTCTTGCTTTCTTGTGGAATCCTTCTCTGTGTCGTCCTCCTCTTTCGCCCCCCATCTGTTTCTCTGATCTGGTACAAGCAGGGTGTGGACCAAAGCAAGTGTTAAGTAAATGCCCTTTGAATACATACATGAATCATCATGTATGGCTCAGACTTTTAAACGTTTATGCAAACATTTTAAAGAAACTCTTTTATGTTTGTCTAATTGTACTGTATTTTTGGGCAATGCGTTCCTCAAGCTTGCTGGTTACCAAGTGGAGTCACTTTTAATCGTTTTCAGTATACGTTGTAGAGAATGAAAGCATTGCTTTTTAACTGAAACAACTTGGGAGTCGTTGGAAAAACCTGGATTGAGTTTATCCAGATCTCTCATGTGTTTTCAGAGAACTTGAACTCTTTAAGTTTTTTAATTTAATGTTTTTTTTATTTTTGAGAAAGAGACAGAGCGCAAGTGGGGGAAGGGCAGAGAGAGAGGGAGATGCAGAATCCAAGGCAGGTTCCAGGCTCTGAGCTGTCAGCACAGAGCTGGACGCCGGGCTCGAAATTGGGAGCTGCGAGATCATGACCTGAGCAGAAAGAAGTCTGGCGCTTAACCACTGGGCCACCTGGACGCTCCGTCAGAGAACTTGAACTCTTCATCCGATTCTCATCCTTTGCGTCTTCAACCTGAAGAACACCATTGCCTGCCTTCATCGGGCAGAATTACGTCTCTTTTCCTCCGCAGCCTCCACCTCCCTCTCACCCTCTCAATCCTTCCAGATGCAATGATTGAAAAAAGCTTGTAGTGTTTCCTTTTGTGGATGCCTCGAAGTATTTTGGTTTTGCTTTTTTTTAAAAAATATTTTTATTTATTTCTAGGATAGAGAGAGACAGCGTGAGCAGGGGAGGGTCAGAGAGAGAGGGAGATACAGACTCTGAAACAGGCTCCAGGCTCTGAGCTGGCAGTCAGCACAGAGCCCAACGCGGAGCTTGAACCCACGAACCGCGAGATCATGACCTAAGCGAAAGTCGGACGCTTAACCGACTAAGCCACCCAGGTGCCCCTGGTTTTGCTTTTAGGGGCCTTTTTGGATTTTGATTTTTGTGAACAGCCCTAAACAAAATTCCATAGCAATGCTGCCTAACTGGGTATTTCAGAGAGCCAAGTTATAATACAATATACCACCAAATTAGGAGAAACCGTATAGAAAACACTTTAGCCACTTGGGTCAGATTTGTGAAAAGGAGACATATATATACAGAGGATTTGGGGAAAAATATTTCATATAGCTCATTCACTCACTTTTATTCACTGATTTACTAATTCATTAAGTCCTTTATTTAATTGATTTTTATCAAGGACGTCCCACACACAGACACACTAAGCACAGCGAAGTATACAGAGATGAATGTAACAGGTCCTCTGTCATTAATAAGTATAACATTATCTGGAATTGAACTTGAACTAGTATGTAACTGCTAGTGAAATATTTGAACCACCTGAAACAACAAAAAAAAATTTGGTGGCCTGTTCTTGAATTGTGCAAAGGTGTCTCTGAACAGATTCTTGTTCTCTGAAATTGTATTTGGTTTTGCTTTTAAGTTTGATGGTAAAAGATAAGTAAAGTACTGTTTTGTTGCCTTTCAGGCTGTAAGACCTCATTTATAAACAACTGCCTTTCCAAGTGCCTTTTCTGAGGCTTCGGCTGATGGCTGAGATGTCTTTTTTTCTTGTCTCATTTCTTTTTTTCTTTTCTTTTAAATTTTTAAAATTTATTTTGGGGGAGAGGAGCAGAGAGAGAGCGGCCCATGCAGGCTCCACGCTGCTGGCAAAGAGCCCGACGTGGGGCTCAAACTCACAAACTGTGAGATCATGACCTGAGCCGAAGTCAGATGTTTAACCAACTAAGCCACCCAGGTGTCCCTACTTTTTAAAGTTTGTTTTGAAAGAGACAGAGATAGCACAAGTGGGGGAGGGGGCAGAGAGAGAGGGAGACAGGGAATCCCAAGCAGGCTCCATGCTGTCAGCACAGAGCCAGATGTGGGGCTTGAACTCAGGAAACCATGAAATCATGACCTGAGCCGAAGCCAAGAGTGGGACGCTTAACCGACTGAGCCACTCAGGCGCCCCTATAAACTTTTAAGATCCGGGTAAGTGGACACAGAGACCTAAGGCAGCTCAGGACAAGCCTCATATGTAAGTTCCCTTGCTTATTAACACCTCCTCTCACCAATCTGGACTCATCTGCCTCTTTCCTCCGTCTCTCTCTGCCCTCCGAGCACAGAGGCCAGTTGCAAACCAGCTCTCCTCTCGGCCGTCTGGTAAGCATCCACATCCTTGCCAACACTTGATATCTTCTGTGTGTGTGTGTGTGTGTGTGTGTGTTTTAGCCATTCTAGGGGGTATATAGTGCTATTTATTACATTACAGTTTTATTTGCATGTCTCATAACTATGATATTTAGCACCTTATTGTATGTGTATTGGACATTTGTCTATCTGCTCTTTTGGGGGCGCCCATTTAAGGTGTTGTGTCGTTTCTTTCCTAATATTTTGGCTTTTAAAACAGCTGTTCTGTGCAACCTCTTTATAGAATATGATGACAATTCTGTTGTCAGATAGGAGTATAGTGGATTTCTTCTAGACTTTGTTCTACTCTTTCAGAGTTTAATGGTGTCTTTTGAAGAACAGAAGTTCCAAATTAGAAAAAAATTTTTTTTAATGTTTGTTTATTTTTTTGAGGGAGAGAGAGATAGAGAGAGAGAGAGAGACAGAGCGTGAGCAGGGGAGGAACAGAGAGGGAGACACAGAATCTGAAGCAGGCCCCAGGCTCTGAGCTGTCAGCACAGAGCCCGAGGTGGGAATCGAACCCACGAACCATGAGATCATGACCTGAGCCAAAGTCGGACACTTAACCAACTGAGCCACCTGGGCACCACAGAAATTCCTAATTTTAATTTAGTTCAATTTATTCTTTTTTTCCCCCGTATGGTGAATACTTTTTGTGTCTTGTTTAAGCACTTTTTGGCTACTCCAAGATCATAAAGATGTTTCTCTATGTTTTCTTGCACATTTAGATCAGTAATCCATCTGGTGTGAGGTAGAGGCCAAGATTTTTTCACCATGAGGATATCTAGCACCGATTATCACAAAGACCGCCCTTTCCCAACACACTGCTGGCTCACCTCTGCTATAAATCAGGTAGCCAAAAAGGTTGTGAGTCCGCGGTTGGACTCTATTTTGTCTCTCATTAGCCCGTTTGTCCATTTATGTACCACCGTCACAGGCTTAATTACTATGACTTTAAAAAGCTTGGTTTGCTATCTGGTAAGGCTGCCTCCCATCTTCGTCTTCAAGATTATCTTGGCTCCTCTTGGCCTTTTGTACGTCACATATATTTTAGAATCAACTTGTCAATTTACACATGCACATATGCACACACACACACACACATGCACCCGTAAACGCTACAGGGATTTTGATTGGCATTGTGTTGAATCTATGCTTCTTCTAGATCATAAAAATGACATTCCCTCTACTTAAGGCTTTTTTTAGTTTTCTTCGATATTGTTTTATAATATTCAGTACACCGGTCTTGCATATTCATTTTTCATCAGAATTATTACGAGGTGTTTGAAGGTTTTCAAAAGGTAAGTGATTTTGCTTTAAAAGTTTAATTTCCGGGGCTCCTGGGTGGCTCAGCCGGTTGAGTGTCTGGAGTGTCTGAGTCTTTTTTTTTTTTTTAATGTTTTATTTATTTCTAGGAGAGAGAGAGAGAGACAGCTTGAGCAGGGGAGGGTCAGAGAGAGAGGGAGTCACAGACTGAAACAGGCTCCAGGCTCTGAGCTGGCAGTCAGCACAGAGCCCGACGCGGGGCTCCAACCCATGAACCACGAGATCATGACTTAGGCGAAAGTCGGACGCTTAACCGACTAAGCCACCCAGGTGCCCCATGAGTGTCTGAGTCTTGATTTCAGCTCAGGTTATGATTTTGTGGTTTGTGAGTTTGAGCCCCACATCAGGCTCTCTGCTGTCAGCACAGAGCCTACTTTGGATCCTCTGTCTCCCTGTCTCTCTGCCCTTTCCCCGCTCATGCTCTGTCTCCCTCTCTCTCAAAAATAAATAAATATTTAAAAAATTTAATTTCCTCTTTGTTCATTGCTGGCATATAAAAATTGATTTTTGTAAACTAGCCTTGAGTCCAGTGACCTTGCTAACTTTACTCATTAGCCCTCTTATAATCATTAAATCTGTTATAAACTATTCATTTAACTTGATCACATTTCGCTTTTAGAAGTCTTAAAACAAAATGGTAACATCTCGATCAATTTAGCTGAGTTTGTGTTCAGGGAAGTGAGTAGTACAATATGGCTGGAATTTAGCGTGGTGGAAGTATAAGACGAAGCTGATATGACAGCTTGTTTCATCCAAAGAAAGAGAAGAGAGAGACATGGAGAAGGAGAGGGAGAGACATGGAGAGGAAGAGAGCAAAGCAGGTGGGGGTAGGTCCTAATTTCAGAAGTGACGTTCTGTCACGCCTGTAGCTGTATTCTATTGGTTAAAGGTGGGTCCCACCTGCACCCCAGGGGAATGGAGTGCACAGGGTGCCAGTAGCAGGAGGTGGTGATGACTGGGAGCATGTTCGAGGCTGCTCATCACATCTCCCTTCGGCTTTCTAGAGGGGACTATTTCTACCTTATTTTTTATTTTATTTTATTTTTTAATGTTTTTATTTCTGAGAGAGAGAGAGGCAGCATGAGCAGGGGAGGGTCAGAGAGAGAGGGAAATACAGAATCTGAGGCAGGCTCCAGGCTCTGAGCTGGCTGTCAGCACAGAGCCCGATGCGGGGCTCGAACCCACAAACCGTGAGATCATGACCTGAGCCGAAGTCGGACGCTCAACCGACTGAGCCACCCAGGTGCCCCTCCACCTTATTTTTTAAAGGGTCAGGCTAATTTAAATCACAGGGGCACCTGCGTGGCTCAGTTGGTTGAGCGACCCACTCTGGATTTCAGCTCAGGTTGTGGTCCCAGGGGTTGTGAGCTTGACCCCTGGGTGGGGCTCTGTGCTGCTGGCGAGGAGTCTGCTTGGGATTCTCTAGCTCCCCCCCCTCCCCCCCGCCTCTCCCCAAGGCGCACATGTGTGCACGCTCTCTCTCTCTCTCAAAATAAATAAATAAACCTAAAAAAATACATCATGATCAAATTATGTTTACATTTGTGTCTCTTTAAAACATTTTTAAAGATGTTTTTAGAAATTTTATTTATCTATTTATTTTTTACATCCAAGTCCGTTAGCATCTAGTGCACTAATGATTTCAGGAGTAGATTCTGGTGATTCATTCCGTAGGTATAACACCCAGTGCTCATTCCAGCACGTGTCCTCCTTAATGCCCCTTACCATTTAGCCAGTCCCCCCTCCCACACCCCCTCCAGCAACCCGCAGTTTGTTCTCTGTATTTAAGAGTCTCTTATGGTTTGTCCCCCTCCTTGTTTTTATATTATTTTTGCTTCCCTTCCCTTATGTTCATCTGTTTTGTATCTTAAATTCCACATATGAGTGAAGTCATATGATATTTGTCTTTCTCTGACTAATTTCGCTTAGCATAATACACTCTCGTTCCATCCACGTAATTACAATATTTTTTTTTTCTTTATGCCACATCTTCCTTGGCCCAACTGGGGCTGTTTTGCAGCCTGCAACGTTAAGGCCACCCTTGTATCTGAGGAGAGGTCATCTCTGCTCAGATCTTCACCTGACACTCCTCAGTTGGTGAGCTCACATCTCTTACCCAAATTTATATCCCATGGCTCTCTGCTCCCCAGAATTTGTACAGTTTTTACTTTTGCTCTGTGCTCTCTATGCCTAAAACCAAAACCTTTTTTAATTTTATTTTTTAATTTATTTTATTTTTATAAAAATGTTTATTTTTGAGAGAGATAGAGAACAAGCAGGGGAGGGGCAGAGAGAGAGAGAGAGAGAATCGAAAGCAGACAGTGCAGAGCCCAATGTGGGGCTCAAACTCACAAACCTCGAGATCATGACCTGAGCTGAAGTTGGATGCTTAACCGACTGAGCCACCCAGGCGCCCCAAAGTCATCAGTTTTTTTAATCTCTGTGAGGACTCATACATTGTTGTAAGACCAAGCAGAATGAATTGATATAAATGCAAGGTCACGATATAACTTTTTCACCTTAACAAGCTGCAGGCCCATTCTCGGTTACCAGATCTCAGTCACCAGTGGGTGTCTGTTGTAATCACGTAAACTTCTACCTAATTCCCCCATGTACCTGCCTTGTGGCCACACACTGTCCTGTTCATGCTCTTGGCAAAGGCCAAGTTGTCCACTCAAACTCCAGGACACCCCCCCCATCACCTGTTCAAGGTCCGGAGCCCACCCCCTTCTAACACACTCGAGGATGCTGCCAATGCGATATTCTTTCTTTCCTGAATCGTCAGAGATTTCCCATCTCCACTAGATCTTTTTAATTTTTAAATTTTTAAAAATGTTTTTATTTTTGTTTTTGAGAGAGGGCATGAGCAGGTGAGGTGCAGAGAGAGAGGGACAGAGGATCTGAAGTGGGCTCTGTGTTGACAGCAGAGAGCCCAATGTGGGGCTCGAACCCACGAACTGCAATACCATGACCTGTGCCAGAGTCAGATGTTCAACCGTCCAAGCCCCCCAGTCCCCCCTGGGTCTTTCATCAGAATACCAACATGGTGTGTTCTTTCTTTTAAAGATCTTAACAACTTTCTCTTGGTTCCACTATTCTTCCCGCTGTATTTTCTCTCCTTTCTAGCACAATCCTCCACCGTTGTCTGAAAATGCCGCCTCCAGCCTTCTCCCCTCATTCACTCTGGAATCCGCTCCAACCATCCACTGAAATTGTCTCATCAAGGTCACCAATGACCTGCAGATCAAGTCACCTGAGAGCCAAGTCTCTGTCAACTTACTGGACCTGAAGCAGCATGTTACCCACATGCTCCTCCTTGAAACACTTCTTCCCTCCATTTCCAGGATGCCCCTTCCACGGCCTTCACTGGTTACTTCCTGTCTTCATTGTCTCCTCATCTTTACAACATGTTCTTGTTGGCGTACCTTGAACTTCATATCCATCTACACGCATTCCCTTGGTTTTAAATGCTATTTATAAGCGGATGCTTCCCAAACTGACATTTCTAGTTACAACGTCTCCCCTAACTCCACACTTGTGTAATGGAAAGGTTTCTTTATACCAGAAATGGTCTGACGCTGGCTTCAAAGTGAAAAGGTCTGAGCTACAGTAGATGCTAAGAGAACGTATCTGAACTTCCCTTCCCTGGCAAAAAACAAAGCCCTGTGAGTTGGCTACCTACCCCCTCCCAAGAATCTAGCCTGGGAGCTGACTGGCCTTGGGCACCTTGGGCATCTTGGGCACCGGGACATTCCAAAAGCAATTATTTATTTACTAAGTTTGTTTGCTTATTTATTTATTTAGAGAGAGCATGAGCTGGGGAGGGGCAGAGAGAGAGAGAAAAAGAATCTCAAGCAGGCTTTCTGCTGTTAGCACATGGCCTGATACGGGGCTCGAACTCACAAACTGTGAGATCATGACCTGACCTGACCTGAAACCAAGAGTCTGGGGCTTAACAGACTGAGCCATCCAGGTGTTCCCAAAGATAATTGTTTAAACAAGCCTATTAGAACCTTCTAGCATTTGAAGCCTAAACCCCTCTTCTCACCTCCCTCTTTATGAAGGGGGTGTATAAATAAACCTTTACCTCTAGCTGTTCAGGGAGTTACTCTTCTCTACAGAAACTCCTGCATGCATAATAAACGTATCTCCCGTTAATCTGTTGTTAATTAACTTGGGCCTAAATTGTTGCAGGAAAAGTTTTCCTCCCAACAAAAACTTATCACCTTTGAAAGACAACTTCACTACCTCTATTTGACCTCAGGCTTTCTAATTAAGTTCTTCTTTCCAGTTTCTCTCTTTTTAAATGTTTACTTAATTTTTGGGAGAAAGAGAGACAGAGACAGAGTGCAAGCTGGAGGGGGCAGTGAGACGGGGAGATACAGAATGGGAAGCAGGCTCCAGGCTCTGAGCTGTCAGCACAGAGCCAGACGCGGGGCTCAAACTCGGGAACCAGGAGATCATGACCTGAGCTGAAGTCAATTGAAGCTTAATCAACGCCACTCTGGTGCCCTTCTAGTTTATCTCTTAACTCAGGCAAGACCCTGAGGGCGAGGCATCCCCTGAGGGGAAACAAAACTACCCTTGTAGCCCCTGGGCCAGCAAGATGCAGCTCCTAGCCTACCCCCCCCCCCCCCCCCCCCCCCCGCCCTCGCCTGTTATTGACCCGAAGACAATGACCGACTTGACCTTTGCTGCCTGTACTCCCGACCCTTATCCCACATTTTCCTTACACAAACCCAGAACTATTCTCGGGGCTTTGGAGACAGTCTTTTCACCACCACTCGTCTCGGTCTTTGGATTTTGTCAGCAGCGACTGGCCGAACCTGGTCTGTTTGGGACCCCCGGGGCCAGGTGCTCGCGCAGCCGTGCGCCCAGCTACAGCCTGATATTTCTACTTGGTTGAAAATAGGCGTCTCCGACTCACTGTGTCCCAAGCCAAACTCTGATCTCCAAACCTCCAGCCGCGTTAACGCCGCCTGGTCCTAGGGCCCCTGCAGCCTCCAGCTCAGTTGTGACTCACTTGCTCATCCCCAGGCTTGCTTTCAACTTCTTTTCTTTTTTTGCATTCTGTATCCAACCTGTCAGCAAATCCTATTGCCTATTCCTTCAAAATACATCCAGGATCTGATGTTTTCCTACCAGTTACACTGTTACCACCCGGGCTCCTAGTCAGGGTCACGTCTTGCCCGGATTGTTATGAGAGACTCCGAGCTGGTCCTCTGGCCTGGTCCTTGTTTCACTTCTGGCAACTGGAATGCTCTGGTTTTAAATGCTCCCATCACCTTTCTGCTCAAAATCCTCTCCTTTAAGTAGAAAGTAAAGTCCTGGGGCGCCTGGGTGGCTTAGCTGGTTGAGCATCTGATGACTTGAGCTCGGGTCATGATCTCACGGTCCGTGGGTTCGAGCCCTTTGTGGGGCTCTGTGCCGACAGCTCGGAACCTGGAGCCTTCTTCAGATACTGTCTCTCTCCCTCGCCCCTGCTCGCAATCTGTCTCTCTCTCAATAAATAAATGTTAAAAAAAAAAATTAAAAAAAAAAAAGAAAGTAAAGTTCTAGCCAAGGTCCTCAAAGGCCCTAAAGGTCTGCCAGGGTGCCCTCATTCTTCCAGTTCCCACAACACACGAGGCAGGCAGGCTCCCCCTTGGGGCCGGGCACTCACTCTTCCCTCTGTCAAGTATTTCTTCAACGTCCCCTTTTGGGAGAGGTCTTCCCAACCAAGCTATTTTAAACTTTTGTGCCAAGTTTTTCTCCGTATTATTTGCCATTACCTCACGTGTCACATCATTTGTTTGTTTGTTTTTCCTCACCAAAATGTCAACTTCACCTTGGCAGGGAGTTTTGCCTCACTCACATTGTATTCCTAGCACCCAGACCAGTGTCTTTGAACTAGTAAGCTCTCCATAAATACTTGTTGAATGCAGAGTGAATAAATGAAATGTGTGAGAAGTAAATCCCATTCATGGGGTTGAAAGGAATGCTCTGTGATGCTAATGGCCCTAACTTTGCACTTGACCTTCTGTTGCCTCAGGAAACCCCTGAGGATAAATTGCGTGCATGCAGTGATAGGCCTTTGGGAGCATGATGCAAAAGTAACATCCTGACTTCAGAGCTTCACTCCCCATTTTTGGTTTGCTCCCGTAACTGAAATAGTGCATCTCTGTCATTAACCGAGGACCCATCACCTGCCTGCGACAGTACAGCTGTAATCTGAACATCTTCACAGAAGTGAAGAAGCTGTGTGACTCTCACTCTTCACATTCACCTCGTGTTCAGCATGTTTCTTTAAGCCCCCCCAGTAACTACCATTCACCCCCCCCCCCCCCACGCACACACATTTTCTTGCTCTCCCTGCTCGGAACTCTTTAGAAAATTCTTGTTAGTATTGACAACAAAATACTTCTCCCTCCCAACTTTCCTGTGTTTGTCAATATACAAATAGAGGTGCAGCATACTGTATGCCCTCCATATATAGTGAAATTCTCTTGCCATGTTTTTGAATTAATTATCCCTTTCTCCTGCCATCACCGTGACCTCAAATGTCTTGCTTACTGAATGTCAGCACTGAACTAAGACAATATTGTAACCCACTGGCATCCCTACTTCTGTTCCAAGTCAGCCTGCATATTGTATTCAAATATGTATCATACTATAAACATAAATATTGTATTTAATACAGCCCCACTTAACTCTCTACTCTCTTATTCTCCCAATTGGAGCCCTCCACTTTGTTATATTCTGGGAATAGATGTTCATGCCCATCTCCAGTGCCCTCCTTGCCTCATCAGTCTAGATCTTTTTTGTTTTGTTTTTTGTTTTTATTTATTTCCAGGAGAGAGAGAGAGAGAGAGAGAGAGAGAGACAGCATGAGCAGGGGAGGGTCAGAAAGAGAGGGAGATATAGACTCTGAAACAGGCTCCAGGCTCTGAGCTGGCAGTCAGCACAGAGCCCGACGCGGGGCTCGAACCCACGAACCGCGAGATCATGACCTAAGCGAAAGTCGGACGCTTAACCGACTAAGCCACCCAGGCGCCCCTCATCAATCTAGATCTTATCCTTTCTTCAGTCCAGCTAAAATTTCCTTTTCTGAGATTTTTTTTGGTGGGGGAGGGGTGGAGCATTTTGATCTATCATTACTTGATTTTAAATGCTTTAGCAATTCATATGCCATTTCACACCGTGCTGGATGTGTTTAGATATGGCTTTGGTTTGCATTCTGATAATCCATTAATGTACTTTTCTTTTTTCTTTCAATCATACCCACATTGTTTTAATATTTAATGTATAAAGTACAGGTGAAACTGGAGATGTGATAGGCAACCTAGGGATGAGTGGTTAACTTTTGAGGTTTAAGTTGCTGTTTAATAAAGCAATTGTAAATTGCTGGTCTAGACAAAGCTTTTCACCTTGGAATATGAATGTATTGGTGACTGTAGGGTATATGATGGGATTTTTGCAGTATTTTATGGTTACATCTCAGATACATAACCTGCTCTCGCACTCTTCTTGGAATGTGTTCATAATCTCGCAGGTGATTGTTTTCTCTGTGGCCTCCCTGCACACCCAATTCCAGCACGGCATTGGTTCGGAATACATGTGAGGAATGGGATGGTGATTCAGGCAAACGGGAAAATTATGGGTTAAATCATCAAACGAAGAATTATGGTCACTGAAAAATCTCAATTAAAAATACAAGCATGATTTTTTTTTAGGCTTTTAACTCAAGAGTTCTTGGTGGACCCCGTCTGAATGAATGCACAATATGAAATTCCAGTTTACGTGGGTGATTATTTTCCCCTGTAACTAAAAACAAGTTAGGACTCAACTTCATTGACAGATAAAACCAAAGGGGAGAATGAGTCCTCAACAGATTTCTTCCTAATCCCTCTGGGTCGACGCAGCTTTGGTCCAAGACCATCCTGTAATAATTGAAAAATGTTGCAATTACCCTAACGCCTTGCAGAGGCATTAGCAGGAGGCAAGCGAGCCACACTCCTCCTCGATCAATGATTTTTCACGCTGACACGTGCACTGGAAGGCTCCGAACCAGGCGTCTTGAATGAGGAATGGGAAGTAACTGTAACGTCGCCCTCGCCCGGGCCTCTCGGGCGGTGGGCACCGCGGGCTCCGGCGGCCAGAGTCCCTCGGGATCCAGCGGCCAGAAGTAGCGGGCAGGACGCTGGGCGCCGGCGGCCCCTCGCCCGAGTGCAGTGCCGGCCGCGCCGGCCCCCGGTCCGCGCGCGGGGAAAAGAGCGCGGCAGTTGAAACCGTTACCACCCCCCGAGTTTTGAACTGGTTCAAACTTGGCTTTCTGCCCCGCCCCGCCTCTCCGGCCCGGGAACTCCGAGGCGGCGGTTCCCGCCAAGCGCCGCGAGCGCGCCGTCCCGCCCTCCGGCCGGTTCCCGCCCCCCCGCGCCGGCTCCGAGCTCCGGGGGCGCCCCCGTCCCCGCCCGCTAAGCCCGCCGCCTTCCTGAGAGGCGCGGTGCGTTCGGCGAAAGAACAAAGAAACGGCGCGGCGCTTCCAGTCGGCAGCCGCGTCCCTCAGCGCCCGCCCGCGCCCGCGCGCACGCGCCGCCCGCCCGGCCCGGCCGAGTCCCGCGGGCGCCTCTGCGTGGGGCTGGCTCGGCGCCTCCGAGCCCGGCGGGCCCTGTGATTGGACGGGAGCCCGCCTCGCGTCCCGCCAATCGGGGCGGCGCTTGGTTGGACAGGGGGGGCCAACTAAAAGCGATGGCGATTGGGCTGCCGGGTTTGGCGCTCTGTCCGGGAGCGTCCGACACCCACTGGGACGCAGAAGGCGGTGGGGCCCCGGCGGCGGCGGCGGCGGCGGTGGAGGCGCGCGGGAGCGGCGCGCGGGAGCGGCGCGCGGGAGCTGCGCGGGCTGGGGCGCGGGGCGCAGGTAACGCGCCGCTGTCGGGCCGGCCGGCCGGCGGGGCGCTGGAGCCCGGCGAGGGGCGGCGGCGGCGGCGGCGCCGGCGCCGGGACATCCCCGCCGCCGCGTTGCCCGTCCGGGTGTCGCCCAGAGCCCGCTCTCCCGGGCGCCGCTTTTGGAGGCGGGGTGAGAGGAGACCCCTCGGCAGGGGGCCGTGGGGGTCGGGGCTGGCCCGCGCGCCCCCCGGGAGCGGGCAGTGTCGGACCCCGGACACCCGAGGCGGGAGCAGGGGCGGGTGCCCGAGGGGGGCGTGCGGTGGGGTCCGCTCGCGTGCCCGCCCCTCACGGGGCGCCGGGGCTGGGCTGGGGGCGCTCCGGTGCCCGAGGCGGGCTGGCCGCCGGAGCGCAAGTCTCCTTTGTGTGGAGCGCCGCGGCGGGAGCGCCCGGGTGGGACGGGACACACAAGTTGGTGGGACCTCGCCGCCGAGTCCGCACTCAGACAAAGGACGGACTGTGTCTCGGGGGAGCTCGGCGCGAGGAAGGGCCAGTGACACCGGGCCTGACAGCAGGCGGGAGAGGGGCGTGGGGAGCCCGGGCCGCGGGTGGGCGGGCTCGGCCCCACGCCCCCTCCCCGCGCGCGCGCAGGCTCGGCGGGGCCGCGGCGGCCGGGACGGCGTGCGGAGACGGGACTCGGAGTCGCCGCGCATCCGACGTTTCCCCTCGGGGCCGCCTGAGACCTCTCCGGACCCGGCGGGCGGTCCCGGGCCGCCGTCACCTTCTTGTCTGGCTTTCTGTTAAGTTTTCGGGGAGGGTCGAGCTGCTCGCCCCCCTTTTGGTTTGGTTCGTTTGGAGGGCTTTCCGTCGAGTTCCCGCGTCATCGCGTACCCCCTTCCAACCACCAGAAAGTCCGTGCCACGGGGTCACTTTTTGAAAACGGGAGAAATTGAGAAGCACGATATTTTGGGAAACTTGGTGAACTCCCGCCCAGGGAGTCCCCACTTTCTAAAGAATCATAGTCTTAAAGAAAAAAAAAATTTTTTTACAAGCTGTTCTGGCCAACTTGTGCGATGCGTCCGAGAATGGCGACAGGTGCTAACGAAATCAACTGTCATTTAGTAAGCGATTACTCCCCAAATCCCTAGGGGTTGAAGGAGGGCGAGGGGTAGAAATCGTTGACCAGAATAAAATGCTTTTGACAAATGCGCGTTTAGATGAAATGGCTAGCAATTTCTTATTAATTGGTTTTATTTTCCTTGAACAATAGCGTTGGCGAGTTACAAAAGACTGGATGCAGAAATGTTTGTTGTCTAAGAAATTGAATATGTGCTGTCCACGATGAAGCCAAACTTCCTTTGTTGATCACACAGGATCTGTGGAACTTAAGTTCATTTGGAAATAAAAATCTGCCTTTGGAATTTAAAAATATTTTACTACAAAGTTTACTTTCTTGGTTTCTAAGATGATCAGCCTAATTTTTCAGCGTTGTAATATTGCATAGAACAACAGTTAGAAACCTTTAAAAAACTCACGCTGCTCCAGTTGGATACGCTTTTATGGGTTTTGGAGTTTATTTTTCCATTACTCTTCATTTATGAGCATTAGCAATTAGATCGTGTTTGGGAATAAAATGAACAGGTGTTCAAAACATGGGTAGTTGGTTGATAGTTTTATTTGCAAGAAAATGAAAATGCTTAAGATGTATTTTGATTTCTTTTTTCATAGTCTCTAAGGTGGGGATAGATAGTATTCTAGTTCTAGATAAAAGGAAGTCTGCCTCTCTTTTTGGAGGCATATTAGGGTATGTAATGTTTAAAATCTTGGAAACGTTTAGAAAAACTGCATCTTCAGTTCTAATTTTTGTGGAAAGTGAATAGATTCAAAGAAAAGGATTTGAGAAACACATAGGCACTCTTCTGATATGCGTTCTGAGAAACATCTAATGTGCACCCACTATTTTATGGTTTCATAAAAATGGGAGACATGCAGTGTAAAAGTCTTTATTATCCGTATTTTGCAGTGTTAGACCCCACTGAACAGACTTGTCAGGGTTGAGATTATTAAATGTTTACATTTAGTTGCTGATAATTGTATATTAAAAAATCCTTGTCCATTGTTAGGAGGTGAGTTATGCAGATTTTGGCAGATCTTTTGGGATAAGAAATTCTAGTTTTTCCCTTATGTATTCTGTAATTGGTAATTATTATCCTTAAACTTGCCACAAGATTTTTAAAAAAAGTCATTTTGGGGAGTTGGCTTAAAATTTTTGTTTTAATTAATTTCTGGTTGAATTGTGAGTGTATACAAATCAGTTTTAAGTAGCATTGATTAAAAAAAAAAACACTTGTTGATTTAGGCAAAAAAAAGTTAAAATACTTTTGTGCCAGCTTTGCCTTGCATACATGTATATAAGTAATTGTCTTTGTATTGGCCGTTCAAAAATTTTATGGGGATTTCTCCAGGTCACAGGTTTTTCTAGGATATCTTCCATCCCTTGAGCTGGCCTGCTTAAGGAGTGTGAATTACTTTCTGTATTGGTCTAAGTAAATAGTGATTAAGAAAGTTTATCTGCTTTTTAAAAACTGTCAAGAAAAGTTCCTCCAGTGGTTTAATGTATTCAGGGGCCAATTAGAAATGGTTTATGGGTTTGCCTTGAAGTCTTTATGTCAGTACAAATGATGAAAACATTTTCTGTGAGTTGTGAAAGATTCTGGATACAGGTGAAATCTTGAGTTTGGAGCAGAGCCTCAGTGGAGAGGAACCACTCATTAAATTCAGGGAAAGGTTCACGATGAGACGATACCTTTACCTTCTAGAGGCCTTCCCTGGGTTCCCAGGCACCCACCCTCCTGTTCCACAGGGCTTTGTTCATACTTTGGTTAAAGCATGGATCCGATTGTATTGTAATCACTTGTTTATACATCTGGCTCCTTCACTACACTCTAAGCCCTTTGAGGCAGAGGCTCTGTCTTGTTTTTCTTTGTATACCAGTAGTTGCTAGAAAAGAGAGGCTTTAATACTTGAATGAAGGAAATGTGAAAAATGTAGGGAAATAATTTGACAAAGGAACTTTTTGCAAAGCACATAGGGTATATTAATACTTCTGTTGTGAGGAACTTTGGAAGGGGTTTTTGTCCCTCTTTGAGAGGCAGTGATTATAATGAAAAATAATCGTCAAGGTGGATAAGTTCCCGGGTTTCTCCTAGTTATAATACTTGAAGGTATTGAAAATTGTGTATCCTTTAGGTCTTCTGTTGGTATTTAGCTTTGCTGTTTCAGGGAGCTAGAGAGAAGCTTGTCGAATGTCTGGATACCTTGCATATATTACATCTGCTTAATTTGAGTTGATGTCAGTATTGATGGTCCTTGTACAAAAATAAAAGGAGGGGAAAGTATTGGAGACAGTAGTAAGTCTTTTAATTGAAAGGCGTCTAGTTAAAGTGATGAAATAATTGAAATGTAATCACAGATCATTTAGGATGCTTTTCATTCTTTTAAAATGATAGGATGAATATAGATGAGCAAATCCGGGAACCTCTCAAAAGGCATAGCTGATAAAATTCTAAGATAGTTTCATATCTTGCCACTTTAGTACTACTTAGTACAAAAATATGACAAAAACAGGGGTGCCTGGATGGCTCAGTCGGTTAAGCGTCTGACTTTGGCTCAAGTCATGATCTCATGGTTGGTGGGTTTGAGCCCTGCGCCAGGGGTGGGAGGGTGGGGGGTAGGGTCAGAGCCTGGAGCCTGTCTTCAGATTGTGTGTCTCTTTCTCTGACCCTCCCCTGCTCGTGCTGTCTCTATCTCTCTCTCAAAAATAAAACGTTAAAAAAACTAAAAGAGAAAAAGACAAAAACAAGAAAAAAGACATTAAAGCACCTCCTGTTTGCCAGATGCTTTATTCATTGATTGGTTTGGTTTGTTTCTTACTGTGGTAGCATTTACATGAGACGCTTTATTTTTAATTATTGTTAAAACCACCCTGCATCCATCAACCTGAATGGATAAACAAAAGGAGGTATAGGCCTACAATGGAGTAGTATTCAGCTGTTAAAAGAATGAAATCCTGACACATCTACAGCGTTGATGAACCTTGAAAATATGCGGAGTGTAATAAGCCAGACACAAAAGGAGAAAAATTGTGTGATTCCAGTTATGGGAGATACTGAGAATCGGCAAACTCACAGAGAGAAAGGAGAATAGATGTTTCCAGGGGTGGAGAGGAGAGGGGAATTGGAGAATTAGTGTTTAATGGGTACAGAGTTTCTGTTTGGGATAATGAAAAATTCTGGACATGGATTGTGGTGATAGTTAAGCAGCATTTTTTTTTTTAATGTTTTTATTTCTTTCTGAGAGACAGAGACAGCGTGAGCAGGAGGAAGGTCAGAGAGAGAGGGAGACACAGAATCTGAAACAGGCTCCAGGCTCCGAGCTGTCAGCATAGAGCCCAGTGCGGGGCTTGAATTCATGACCTGTGAGATCATGACCTGAGCCGAAGTCGGATGCCCAACCGACTGAGCCACCCAGGCGCCCCTAAGTAGCATTTTGAATGTGCTTAATGCCACTGAATTATACACTTAAAAATTGTTAAAATGTCAAATTTTGTGTGTATTTTATAATGGGAAAAAACTAAACAACAGTGACACCATTACGCTCTACATACCTTTATAGGTTAAGGAATCTTTGGTATAAAAGACGTAAGAATTTGTCCAGGGTTATCCAGCTAGGGATTTGTAGTCAGGATCCAAATTTAAATTATTGGATTCCATATTATTTGCTCCATGTTATCTGCTGGTCTCCTGGATGATTAAAGACTTGTTGGTCCCAAGAAGACAGTTTATTTGACTCCCTCAGAAAGTTATATTTAAAAGTAGGTAATATGTAGTTGCATGGGAGGTAAAGTCTGCTGTCCTAGACAAACTAAAAGATGTCTTTGCAGATTTCTTTCTCAGCCAGAGCTGTCATAGTGTTTGGTGTAGGGAGGAGTACAGTTGAGTTTAAGTGTGGTCTTTGGAGTCTCTGTTTGGGATCCAATTCCTGAGCTGCCCGTTTGTGCCCTGGGCAAGTTCTCCTTGATGCCCAAGTTCTCTGTAAAGTGGTGATCCTGATGACAGTATTCATCCCTGAAGGTTCCTGAGAGGATTGAGTGAATTAATACCTGTGAACCCCCCAGAACTGCACCTGGCACAGATTGTTAAATGGTTGATTTTTAGTTATTGTGCCAGTATTGATTTTGAGAATTAACGTACTTTCTCATGAATAGAACCAAACACTTAGCAAGTTTAAATAGGTGCAGAGGACCTGTAAGTAAAACGGTGCTACATACGCTTTGTTTATGTTAGAAATGTCTATTGATTAAGGAATAGGCGTTCAGTTTAAAATACTGAAACAATTTAGACTTAAAAAGTGAAAGCTTTCTCGATCTGTGTAATTCTATTCCCTATCCATGACAGTTACCCAAACTTTTCAGTGTATTCACATGAATATGCATTTAATACGTATATTTTACAAGAATGGAATCAAGGTCTTTTGTTCTTGAACATTTTTTTTTTTTTTTTAGGTCAGTAGAGGCCTCTTTTTATTAAAAAATAACAAATATTTTTTTAGTGCCCGCTGTGTCCTTGGCCCTGTGTTCAGTGCTTCTGTTTATTTTATATATTTTGCATAGATACCGTGATAACAAGAAATGGAGAGCGCGGGTAACGGCTAGGTAGCGGTAGTGTAAGCGTTTGGATTTGCACGCTTCATGTTCAGAGCTGTGATCTCTCACTCCCAGCCTGGGTTTTGTTTGTTTTTTATTTGTTTCGGTAGGGCCCGTGAACTGCCAATGATTTTAGTATTTCTTAGAGTTGTGAAACAGTAACAAGACTTCCAAAAAAGAAGACACAAGGAGACTGCATGTAGCCTGCCAAGCCTAAAATACTTACGCTGTGGCCCTTCGTAGAAAACGTGTGCGGTTTCCAAGCCTGAGCTATTAGGCTGCTTTGTTAAGTAGAATACATAGTATCCCAGTTTATGAATGTGTCATCACAGTAAACCAGTTGTGATGGACATTGTGTTCTCTCCTTAAGAGAACCTTCTTCTCTATCTTTGACTGTTTGTGAGACAACTTTATACAAGGAGAATTGCTGTTTCAAGATTATGCACATTTCAAGTTTTAGTTGACCTTGTCAAGTTGCTTTCTAGAAAGCTATGTTTTTTAGTTTGAAAAACCAGCTTCATTGAAATATAATTTATGTACAGTAAGATGCACATGTTTGAAGAGTACGGGCTGCAGAGTTTTGACAAATGTGTACATCTGTCACCACCACCTCTGTTGGGGTGACGCTCGTGTCCTCAGAGTTCTTTAATGCTCTTTACAGTCACTTGCCTCTCTACTGCTGATCCCATTTCTCTTGTTCAAGAGTGTCATATAAATGGAATTACACAGTGTATATTCTTCAGTGACCAGCTTCTTTAATCTGGCACGTTTTTCAGATTTATCTTTGTTGCTGCTTGTTTCAGCAGTTTCTTCTTTCTGAGGAGTATTCCATTGTGTGACTATACTGTTTTTTTATTCATTTACCTGTTGGTGGACACATGAGTCATTTCCAGTTTTTTTTTTTTTTTTTTGGGGCTATTCAGCTGTAATGACCATTTGTGTAAGTCTTTTGTGGACATATCTTTTAAATTTTTTGGGTAAATGGGGCGCCTGGGTGGCTTAGTCGGTTAAGCGTCCGACTTTCGCTTAGGTCATGATCTCGCGGTTCGTGGGTTCGAGCCCCGCGTCGGGCTCTGTGCTGACTGCCAGCTCAGAGCCTGGAGCCTGTTTCAGTTTTTGTTTCTCTCTCTCTCTCTGACCCTCCCCTGCTCACGCTGTCTCTCTCTCTCTCTCCTAGAAATAAATAAAAAACATTAAAAAAAAATTAAAAATTTTTTTTGGGTAAATACATTGTAGTTGGATTGCTGGGTCATATGGTAAATAACTGATTTAACTTTATAAGAAACTGCCAGACTTGTCCCACATCTGTGCCATTTTACACAAAGGGTCCCGGTTCCAGCTTCGTGGGTCTGAGTGTACTTGGGTGTCGCCAGTCTTTTGCGTTTCGACCCCTAATAAGTGTTAGGTGTCTCATTGTGGTTTTAATTCAGAGTTTGTAGGGATCTGAATGTAGGGATGTTGAATCTTTTCATCTGCCTCATTGCCACTCGTGTACATTTTGTTGGTCAAAACTTTTACCCACTTAAAAACCTGTTTTTGGTCTAAATGAGTTGTGAGAAGTCTTTGTATATTCTTGGTACACATTCTGTCATACATATATTGCAAACGTTTACTCAGTTTTCTGCTTTGATTTTTGTGTGTTATCAATGTATATGTCAAGTTAAGTATTGTTAATGCTGGAGGAATAATTGTGTAAATTCGGTTAAATTAGGGGCGCTTGGGTGGCTCAGTCGGTTAAGCATCTGACTTTGGCTCAGGTCATGATCTCAGTTTTTGGTTCGAGCCCTGCGTCGGGTTCTGTGCTGACAGTTGGCTCAGAGCCTGGAGGCTGCTCCAGATTCTGTATTTCCCTCTCTCTCTGGTCCTCCCCTGCTCACGCTGTCTCTCTGTCTCTCTCTCTCTCTCTCACAAATAAATAAAAACATTAAAAAATTTTAAGTTCAGTTAAATTAGTTGAAAATGAATTTATCCTTATTCCACAGTTCATTTAGTTCTTACTGTAACAAACTGTTACGTGTTTGCAGAAACATGAAAATGAAAAAGATACTATTTATGCAAATAGTATTAGGTGTGTGTCATGGGGAATTTTAATTTTTTAATTTAAAAATTTCTTAAGAAATTTTTAAATTGAAAGTAATGTTTGGTAGTTTTGTCAATTTTCAATTTTGGATAATTCAGACCTGTTCAGGTATTAGAGTTAAAGGATAAATGAGAACATGAAGAGTAAATCAAAAGTAATCCTCATCTTGGAATCTGGTATATAAACGTGATAAGATTGCAAGCTTGGTCTCCCGATTTTGACAGATAAATTTTTTATTACATACACAGATGGGTTTTAAGAGTAAATATACCTGATCCGATTGTTTTATCTCTGCAGAGTATCAGATTTGTCTCTCGCTCAACAGCCAGATTACCCTCAGTAATTTTTAGTTTTTCTTCGTTATACAGGTAACCCATCACTCCTCCTTGTTTAGTAAAGGGTGTGGGGAAAGCAAGCCTCTGGGTGTCTCCTGGCATCCTAGGTCCATGCCCGTCATGGCCTTGCCCCCTCAGCCCTCCCCTGGCTGTCGTTGCTGTACGACACTCCGGAAGCTAGGCTGTCTACAGAGCGGCCCGAACTCTCTTCACTAGTATCCCCTTTGGTAGTTTTCTTACCCCTTTCCTCTGTCTTTTTACTCGTTTCCAGAAGTTTCCTGTGGAAAGTCTGTGCTCTGTCTTGTTTCTGCCTTCCCTTTCATTTTAGCATCTCAAGATACGGTTTAGCTTGTTTGGCTCAAAGCACCCTTCAACTTTCCCAACCAAACCAGATAGCTTATCTCCTGCGTAGACTGCAGTACCACAGGGCACCTCTTGTGTTTCTCTCTCCTCTTTATTTTAAGCATTATTTTACTCATCTATGTGGTGAAGGTAGAAAAGGGTTTTGTACATAGTGGATAGAAATAAAGTTTCTGTGAAATGGATTTAAGATTGCAGCCATGGAAACTTGGGAGATGGCTTCTTCAGAAGCAACTAGCACCCCTGTCCCTAAAGCAGAGCCTTCTAGATTCTGTCCAGTGAGTTTTGCATGGCTATACTACGTATCACTCAGTGAACTTTGTTACCTACTGTCAGGTACTGTTATAAAATTTTAATTTATGTCTGTAATATGCTGTTGATTAAGGTAAAGGTTGAAAAACTGGAAAAAAGTGAGGAGTATAAAGTAGTAATTCTGCAGATTTACCTCAGGATGATCTTTATCCCTCAGTTGCAGTTACGCGAACTAAATTCATACATCAAGATGTCTAGTGAATTTTAAAAACGTGTCAAAAAGATAAAACTTCATGGCTATTTTATCTTAGCTCTCTTGTTTTTGATACTAAAGACCGTCTGAGAAGTGCTTTGTAAGTAAGCCTCGAAGTTAAGAAAATAAGATGATTTTCTTTAAATAGTTAAAGAATTTCAGTCATTTTGAAAGCAGCTTTTGTATGTTTTTGATGGCATAGCCCAATAGTGAAATGTCCACTGTATTTTATTTGTAGATGCACCAGTACCTGCCATGTGGCTACAGATAATAAAATTAACAACTGTTTAGTGAGGACCTGCCTTCTACCTCATAAACAAAATCTTTTGAATTTTGTTGAAAATCACACATTTTAATTATTGAAGAATCAGCACCATATATTTGCTAAATGAAATACCTGTCCTTTGAATACTTTAAAGATTCTAATGGGATGAACCTCGTAATTTTTTTTTACGATTATACTGTCATATTATCAGGTGGAAAGAAGCTGCAATGTGAGTATCCTTATTTATAAAATTTTGATGTAAGATGTTTCCATATTCAAATTATTTAATAGTACAAGCAAAAATTGGAAAATTGTTTATGAAACCCCCAGTGGGTGCTATGAGGTATGTTACCATGCAAAGTATTGAGGGTCAGCAAAGTTTGGGAAATACCCTTCTAGAGTAATCAAGAAGGACTTTTAAATGGCAGAAATGTTGCTTGAACAGGCTAGGAACGAAATGAGGAGTTGCTGTCCCATTTTGGCCTGTAAGTAATTTTGCCTTTGGAGAATATTTGCCTGAAACAGAGCTCAAGTTCTGCTGTGAAGAAGGTATTTTTAAAGGGCAGCTTCCACTGGCAGCTGGATTTTGTACAAAGAACTTTGGCTTTAGTCTAGGCTCTGCCATTAAACCAGTTGTGTCTCCTTAGCAAGTAGCTTTTGTGGACTTGATCTTCATTGCAAAAAAGGAGACAAGTAATCGAACAGCTTGTGATTATTGAGGACTCACCATGTGCCTTCAAAGAGGAAGTTGTTTCGAAGGTAAAGAAGTGTAGGAGCTTCGGGAGGGTAAATAACTTGTTGGCTCCTGCATCTCTGAGGACCAAAGTCCCTTAGCTTTCGTTGCCTCTAGGATCCTTTTTAGCTCAAACACTGGGACTCAAGGTGCTTGGTTTTTTTTTTTTAACTCAGAGCAGTTTCCCTAGAGAGTTTGAGAACCATTGGGTGGGAGGTCACATCCCCATCAGAGGCGATCAAGAGTTGTTACATGATAGGCATTTCTCTTATTCTTTTTATCAGTTAATCCATAAAATCTCTAATGGTGATTATAAGCCCTTTTTTCCTCCTTTTTTTTTTTTTTTTTTTTTTTTTTTTGAGCTCTGTATTATAGGAATAATAGCACCTAAAAGCTTTTTAGGACTATTATGTATCTGACTAAACTAACTTTGTAAACAACCAGATTGGTATATTGGGACTTGTAAATCAGTTTATCCTGTTTCTGGCGCAGAGCACCTAAAACGCTTGGAATTTCCTAAGTGATAAAGGTGTCTTGATACAACAAACCCCTTTGAACCTTGCCTGAGTTTGTGCAAATGAAGTAACTCGTGGAAAGCACCTAAAGATGGGGCCAGTTCCTGGGGGAACTATTCTTGGGATTGATTAGATGGGCTGGAACTTTCAGACCCTCCCTTTCCTCTGCCTCTGGGGAGGGAGTGGGGCTGGAGATGGAGTTCCGTCCTGCTTACCTAAGGAAGCCTCCACAGAAACCCAGAACACAGGGTTAGGAGAGCTGGGTTGGTGGGGGATTGTTGCCGCCACCCCCCTCGCCCCCCGCATGGCAGCCCTGTGCATCCACATGCCTTACCTGTGCATCTCTTCCATCTGGCTCTTCCTGAGTTACTTCCTTTTATAACACACTGGTAATCTAGTAAAGAAACTGTTACTCTGAGTTCTTGGGAGCTGCCCTAGCAAATTAATTGAACCCAAGAAGGGGATCATGGGCACCTACAGTCTGTAGCTAGTTGGTAAGCACCTCAGGTGACAGTCGGACTTGCGGTTGGCATCTGAAGTAGGGTGGGGGACAAATCTTGTGGGACTGAGCCCTCCACCCGTGGAATCTGATGCTCTCTCCAGGTAGCCGGTGTCAGCACTGAGTTAAATTGTAGGACAGCCAGTTGGTGTTGACACACATTTGTTGAATAGAAGTATCAGAAGTGCAGTACTATTCAGAGAGGATTGTGTGTAATGAAGATAGTTTCTCTCCACAGGACTGCATTGGCAAGTTCAAAGTTACTATTTTCCTCAGTTTTTCTTACAGGCTTTACTCTTGTATTTAAAGAAATAAAATAGTTTCCTTCACCATTTGTCTGGTGTCACTTGTTACCTGCTAACAGCATGCAACCAAATAGCCAGTAGCCATCTGTACCATACACATTTTCTGGAAAGGAAAATTTCTCCAAACTATTGGTCGCCTCAGTCTTCACCTGTTAGGACTATTCACATAAAGGGTGAGATGTTCTCCACCTTACCCTCTGTAAAGAGACCTTCTGTGCTGGTGAAAATACCAGTGTTGAAGTCTGGACTGCCAGACACACAGTCCTGTGTTTGCTGGCCTTGCAGTCAGAGGCCTGAGTGGTGGGCGCTCACCCCGGCCTCTCCTTCTCCTCTGCCACACGGATGTGCTGGGATGGAAGTCTTTTGTCCTGCTTCAAAACCTTCGTATTACTGTGGAAATTTCAGGGCGATAACTGCAGGGATTATATAACGGGTTTTCCTGTAATTGATGAATTCTTTATAGCACTTCCATGGGTATTTGGAGGCTGAAAAAGAGATTTGTCCCAGGGCATTAAGTACTAGTGATAAGTGATGTTACACTGATAAAAAATTAGGTAATATATATGTTTGGTAAAATAGATCCTGAAAAATATCATTCACTGTACATGATGTTGAAAGGTTACCTAGTACCTTAATATGGAACCTCAACAGTGTAGTTGCATTTGTGAGAAACCGTATGTGTAGGAAAGCCACGGAAATGTTTGTAGCTCCTAACTACCCCTCCCTCCTTGACTTCCACCTTGTCCCCAAACTACTATCACTCCTGGTAAGAAAATGAACTTCAGGTCTGAGATGAGCCAGGGGAGTTTCTGAATGGTGTCACTCAGTGAAGAGTTCTGTTGGTGACCATAGATTGAAGCGATGACACTTGCAGATGTCTTATGCCCCGTGGTGTACACGCAGGTGCTGAAACTGCCAGGTAACGGTCACTAGCTTGTAGGTTGCCTGGGAATTCTGAGACGTTCTGCAAATGCTTTGGGCTTTGTGGTCAGAAGCACCCAGTCCATTTTTCTTCTTCTTTTTTTTTTTTTTTTTTAAATCTGAAAACAGAGGGGACTTCATCTGATTTGGGGGCTACGACAAAAGGACAGCGTGCAAGGCAATGATAGTATGTCAGCATTTACCCATGAGAAGTTCTAGAAGATACCATATCATAAATACTTGTTTTTAGGCCCCAACCAGCCCGTCTCCCCTCTTGTGTAAGGAAGACATCATTGTTTTGCTTTTGAGCACAGAGTTACTGGTTTGCACTTCAGGGCCAATGCTATCTCATAATGCCCTTGAATGCTAGATCACTGAGTGGCTCAACAGAGTGGCATCAGAGGCCCGTGGAGCGGGCTGTGTGGGAACAGCACATTCCTGTCCCCTGTTTCTTGCACTTGTTGGCTGGAATGGTGGGCAGATCCCTTGTATTACCTGAATTGAGTTTTTAAAAAAAAATTTTTTTGATGTTTTATTTCTAGGAGAGAGAGAGAGACAGCGTGATCAGGGGAGGGTCAGAGAGAGAGGGAGTCACAGACTGAAACAGGCTCCAGGCTCTGAGCTGGCAGTCAGCACAGAGCCCGACGTGGGGCTCGAACCCACTATCTTTGAGATCTTGACCTAAGCGAAAGTCGGACGCTTAACCGACTAAGCCACCCAGGTGCCCCAAATTGAATTGAGTTTTTTTAAAATCTTTTTTAAAAATATTTATTTCTGAGAGAGAGAGAGAGAGAGAGAAAGAGCGCATGCATGGCCAGGGGAGGGTCAGAGAGCGAGAAGGAGACACAGAATCCAAAGCAGGCTGGCTCCAGGCTCCAAGCTGTCAGCACAGAGCCTGACGGGAGGCTCGAACCCACGAACCGTGAGATCATGACCTGAGCCGAAGTTGGACACTTAACCGACTGAGCCACCCAGACGCCCCACCTGAATTGAGTTTCTTAAAATTTTGCTCAGTGGATGTTGTTAAATTTGATTAGATCTTGGCTTATTGGGGAGACAAGATTTAAAATTGATTTCCTGGTAATGAACATCAGGCATCAGACTTACCTATGTTTTTTGCTTGTATCAACTAGTGTTGAATAGTATGTATCTCATGTGAATAATATGTACCTCCTGTTGTCTTTGAATCATGAGCTGTGTATCATAGTTCCCAATCCATAATTTTTGCCTTTCGTTTTTCTCCAGCAGGATCTCTGTAAACTGAGTACTTACCCAGTGAAAGGAGAGAACTTAGCTTATGAAATAGAATTTAGTATGTTTTTAAAGAAAGCTTTAAGTTTTTTTATTAAGATGTTTTTAAGTAATCTCTACACCCAAGATGGGGCTGAAACTCATAACCCAGAGATCAAGAGAGAGTTGCTTCCTCCACCGACTGAACCAGTTAGGTGCCCCAAAGACAACTTTAGGTTTTGAGTATCACTTTAATCTGTTTTTGTAAAGTTGAAGCAACTTCTTGACCGTGTTTATGGTAGTTCAGTGCTCCAGTTGGTTTAAATTTATGGAACTTTTTTTTTTTTTTTAAAGTAATATCTGCATGTGCAGCGTGGACTCAAACTCATAACCCCAGCGATGAAGAGTTGGATGCTCCACTGACTGAGCCAGCCAGGTGTCCCCTCCAGTTGGTTTAAATTTAGATGGCCATTTCTTTCCAAAGACACGTCTTTGTAAGCTGATAGCGTTTTCAGATAAACACAGGAATGCTGGTCTGTAGCCTCCGTGTTGAACGTGGAATTTAGTTTACTCTTCTGCTAGATGGAGGAGAGTGATCTTATTTTTGTGCAAAATGCATTAGTGCAGGGTCTTCTCACTTTCCCTATAACAATCAAGTCAGTGTTTTCTATTCAGCCAAGATTGCCATGTTACTGTAATTTTCCTGTGCCTTTTAACAGTACTGTGTGTTTTTAGTACGACTTAAGCCAGGGCTACAAAGAAGATGTGTTTCCCCTTATTTCTCCCTCTCCTGAGTCACTGGCGCATCTGTTTCCTCAAAACTTCAACGCAAGTGCTGTTCCTGGTACTTGCTTCTCTGGTTGCATGTCCAAGTGGCCTGCACCAAGATGCCTGTTGCATCACAGGATTTAGATTTTCAGAATGCTCCATAAATTCTGGCTGATAATACCTCTCCTTTCTTTCTTTCCCAATTCCTTCAGACATAAGTTCTGGAAGTTTCTTCCGTTTGGGTGGATTGCTTGGTCCAGCAGTAGTGAACTTGTATATTTTTGTCGTCTCTCTCCTTTTTAAATACAAATAGAGGCATCTTAGGAATTTAAAAGGTCCCTGGAACAAGATTTTTATGTTATCTTTCTTTTATGGGGTTAGGGTGAAGCGTGAGAGTATATAGGGCAGTTGGTAGGATGAGTTTGTTTTTAGGTGGCTAGAGGGTCAGAAAGGTGATCATGACCGTTGATGATTTCTTCTAGTGGTGAAGGGTAGGACAGATGGATGAAAGGAAGCAATTTCTTTGAAATGCATTTTGTTAGACATTAGTCTCTTAACTTGGCACTGGTGTGTGGCGTACTACCATTTAGATTCCGTGCTTTGCAGGGCCAAGTATCTCTCATTAAATATTCTTCACATGAATTTTTGTTTTGAGTTGCAGGAATGGTGATTTCTGGGCCTTCATTCTTAGAAATGTGTCTTTTAGAAGTATATAGTTGGAATATATTGTCCATTCTAAATGCTTTGCTCGGCAAATGGAAAGGAAGGGATTGTTAGCATTTCCGATTCGTATGGTGTCCGGATATACTTATGGCGGCTGCTCTCAAAGCACGGTCTGTGGACCTCAGAGGGTCTCTAAAGTTATCTTTGTCATAATACTAACATGTTATTTGCCTTTTTCTTTCCTTCCTTCCCTCCTTCCTTCCTTCCTTCCTTCCTTCCTTCCTTCCTTCCTTCTTTCCTTGCTTCTTCCTTCCTTGCTTCCTTCCTTCCTATGCACCTGTGGTGGAGAAGCAATAGTGGGTAAAAACTACTGGCACCTTAGCACTTGGAGCTAAGTAAAACAAAACACCAAAAAACAGTTATAGAGAGTGTCCTCGAAGACGGAATCAAAATCGCTTATTTTATTAGCCGTTGATCCCGAGCGTGCATGTTTTCCATATCGTGTGCACAAGGTGGGAGTGTGTACAGTGCTGTGGACCGAAGCACACTGGGCCGGGTCTCGAGGGCCAGTGCCCACGTGACGGAGGTGCACCCCGCACTGGCTGCTTTTTTCGGGGAGAACATTTTTACTTGAAAGAGGGGTTGACAGACAAACTAAGATTATTCAGACAGGTATTTGGCAAACATTTTTCAGTGAGGGGAGCCTGCCTTTCAAGGAAAACAACAGCTGTATTTGTCGCTGATGATAATGTTTGAAGTTTCAAGCAAAAATTAGAATTTTCGGAAAACGTGTATCTGTCACTGTGAGCTTGACAGCTGGCCAGCAAAAGACTTTTCTGATGAGCTCAGTGGCTTTACCAAATGTGATTTTTGGAAATAGGTCAGTTCCTGGAAAATCTGCATAACCCAGTGGACCAGTATTTCTCAGATGAGTGATGATGGTAAGGCTGCTGGGGCGCCTGGGTGGCTCAGTCGCTTGAGCACCTGACTTCGGCTCAAGTTCGAGCCCCGTGTCGTGTCCGGCTCTGTGCCGAATGCTTGTTCAGAGCCTGGAGCCTGCTTTGGATTCTCTGTATCCTTCTCTCTGTTTCACTCTGTCTCTCAAATAAATAAATGTAAAAAAAAATTAAAAAAAAAAGGAACGACCACTGCTTAATGAAGAATAGTGTTGTCTTGAGGACAAGTACTTAGGATGGATTGTAAGCTCAAGCAGCTCCTTTTTTTGTAGAACAATTTTAGTGTAATGAGATCCACAGTGACCTCCAAAGGCTCCTCACTCTTCCATTTTCTAGCTAAATACATGTTAGGAAATGGATTTTCTTCATATTCGTCAACCAAAACAACAGTGGAACAGACTGAATGCAGAAGTAGATAAGACCCAGCTGTCTTCTATTACGACAGATATTTTAAAAATTGGCAAAAATGTGGAACCATACCACTCACTCTTTTTAAACGAAAATAGTCTTTTAACTAGAAGCTGTTATTTCAATTGATATGTAGTAAGTTTGCTATTATTTTTAAATGAGTTGATTTTTTTTTAAAGTTATTTATTTTGAAAGACCGCGTGAGTGAGGGAGAAAGAGGCAGAGAGAATCCCAAGCAGGTCCTGCACTGTCAGCATGGAGCCTGACATGGGACTTGAACCCACGGACTGTTGAGATCCTGACCTGAGCTGAAGTCAGATGCTCAACCTACTGTGCTACCCAAGTGCCCCAAATGAGTTGATGTCTCAAAAATTTCTCAGGTTGTAATTCCTTTCCTTTTCCTTTTCCTTTCCTCCCTTCCTTTCAATTTATTTTTCAGAGAGAGCAAGACAGAGTGTGAACAGAGGAAGGACAGAGGGAGAGGGAGACACATAATCAAAAGCAGGTTCCAGGCACTCGGGCTATCAGCACAGAACCCTACACGGGGCCCCATGCGGGGCTCAAACTCCCAAACTGTGAGATCATGCCCTGAGCCAAAGTCAGAGGCTTAAGTGACTGAGCCACCCACGTGCCCCTCAGGTGGTAATTCTAAGATGCTAAATACCTGCGGTTAGAGCCCAGATGCTTGAGAAGAATGGTGTGTATGTTTCCTGTGAACAGTCCATCATTCTGTCTCTGCTGGGGACAACCCTGGGAATAATTAATGTCTCAATCTGCATTGTAAGTGCCACATTCTTTGTCATCTAAGTGGCTCACTTAAGGCCTTAACCTTTTTTGATCTGTCCTTTTTCCTTCTCCTGTAAGTACATCTGATTTTTAATTTTTGAATGTCTCTTGGCATCTTTTTCTCCATTCACATTGCCGTCAACCCAGTCAGAGCACATACCACTTTATTCCTGAATAACCTCAGTGCTCCACATTTTCCTAATATGTTTTTGGAACTCGAGTGTTAAATGGAATCTGGGGGTTGACTTGACTTTAATTTTGTTTATGTATTCCCTGAAGATGTACAGATAAAAACTGATGGAAAAACTAAAGCAGAGTTATAAATTAAATACGGTCAGATCAGCAGCACATATTTAATGATGCTGTTTGGTTAAAATCGAATAGTCAGCATTAGAGCTTACCACGGAATGCTGTAGCCTCAGGACCAGGTTTATAAATCTGTTTCTTTAATTTGGCTTAATAACACTTAACACAGATAATGGCTATTTGCATAAATATATTTTAGAAAATGGTGCATTAACTTTTTATTGGTTCTGGATAATCAGACCTAGTGGTTAACTTGAGCAGTGGCACCTAGCAGCCCTTGAATGCCATCTTTAATGTCAGTGGAAAAGCCTGTCCAGCTGTGTTGATCACTGGAGAATTGTAGAGTACTGAAATCACCTTGGCTAGATATTTAATCCAGTTATTTGGGAATCTTTACTGGGAAATTAAGTATTTTAGCCCAGATTTTTTTGTTGTTTTTTTTTTTGGGGTGGGGGGCAGCTGACCACACCTGTCTTTGGGTGCTTTCGGAGCACTTAACACTATCTTACTAAACATTTCACTTTGTTTTTGATCATTTCCATCCAAGTAGATTTTAAGTGCATGGGGTTGCAGATTTTTGTGTGTTTTGTTTACTAAGTCTTCAGTTCCTCTAATAGTACCCAGTATGTGTTAGAGACGTTCACTAAATATGTGTTGAATGGGTGAATGTATATTGACACCTCTTTCTGTTCAAACTCTAAACTCAAATGCTCTTTTCTGTTTGATGTGCTTAATGCTGTCTTCACTGCTGGGGCAAAGATCTATCTGTTTCTCTGACCGTCTTAAGCACACCTAAACTGGACTTGAATTGTATGGAATCCTTTTGGCTTGTCTGATCAGTGCATGTGTATCAGAGCACAATTACTTTCCTTAGTGCAGATTTTGTATTTCTATTACTGCAGCCTAAATGTGCATCTATTTTAAGTAGACCTCATCTTAAAGCTTTTATGGAGTTCCCCCCCCCCACTTTTAAATTGTTCAAATATAATGTTACCTCAGTTATAAAATAATGCAATTATGCATGAGAATTTTCCCCTTAATTTTGTTTGAAGTTAAAGTTTATAAAAGTACCAGTTGCCTTAAATGCTGCCTGTTCTTTTAACTTTGTTTTCAAATAGTTCTAATCATCGGTGCATTTAAAATTTTTTTTTACCGCTTAACATTTTACATTGGATTTTAGTATTTTTAAATGTAGTTTTGTTCTATTTATCATTTAATTAATTAATTAATTTTTTGGAGAGAGATTGTGAGCTTGTGCAGGGGAGGGCCAGAGAGAATCCTAAGTAGGCTCCAAGCCATGGCCATGTCTGTGGAGACCACTCCCTTGCAGGGCTCAATCTCATGATTGTGAAATCATGACTTGAGCCACCCACATGTCCCTGTTTAGCATTTAAAAAGTAGATGTCATTTTATTTGTTTAAGAGTTTGTTTTTAAGTAATCTCTATACCCCACCCTACGTGGGACTCAAATTTATAATTCTGAGATCGACAGTCATAGGCTTCACTCGCAGAGCCAGCTGGTTACCCAAAAGCAAAAGTTCATGTCCTTTTAAAAGTGAATGTCTTTACATTGGGTTGTTGTAGAACTTAATTCTCTTTCTGTTTTTTTCATTTTTGTTTTTTTAAAGAAACTTAATTGTAGAGTAACTTTATAGATTTTTGTAACCCTGGTACATTTGTCAAGATGTAGGAAGCAACATCAGTATGATACTGTTGATTAAACCAGAGACTTTATTTGGATTTTACCAGTTTTTCCACTTTTTTTTTTTTTTTTTCTTGTCCCAGGATCCAGGCCAGGGCACACACAGCATTTAGTGATCTCCTTAGGCCCTCACATCTGTGACGGTTCCTCAGGCTCTCGTTTTCCTGACCTCTTGATAGTTTTGAGGAACATTGGTCAGGTATTTTGTAGAAATGTCCTTCGGTGTGCGTTTATCTGATTTTTTTGTGCTCTAGACTGAGGCTGTGGCCTATGAGGTTTGGGGGAAGAATACCACAGAGGTGAAATGCCCTTCTCATCACATCACATTACCTTATGGGGTGCATGGTGACAGCATGGCTTGTCCGTGATCTTTTGACCATAATCACTTGGTGAGGGTGGTGCCTTCTGGGCTTCTGTGCCATGACATCACCGTTTCCCGAGCCACACTCTACTGTGGGTGCTGGCTACAGAGTCCAGCCGGTGCTCACGGTCAAGGGACCTGAGCTCTCCCTCCCATGTTACAGAAGTACACACGTATTACTGTTTTTATTTAGAATTCCTTATAAAGAAGATTTGTCCCTTCCACTCCCCCTCCCCCCATTAACTTATTAACCACTTATTTCTATCCTGGACTCATGGATACTTATTTTGTTAATTTGGTTATATTCTAATCCCATTGTGAATTATTTTGCTACTGAAGTTGTACCAGCTTTGGCTGAGCTAGAACATAACTCCGCCCCAAAGACCTTATATTTCATAGACACTTCCCTGCTATTCTGCCATCTTGGTTCCTCCCCTAAGAGCCCTTCTAGACTTCACGCTCCAGGGCGGTTGCCCAAGATGAGAAGCAATCTTGTCTGCCTTGACTCCCCCCCAGCAGCATGCAGTGCAGTTGGGCTGTGCCCTGGATGCCTCTCTCATGGTTTTCCATTCTTTTCACAGGACAAGTGGTCTTTATCTCCCCTTAGGCATGAGATCTGCTACTTGGTTAGTTAACTTTTGTCTCTTACCAAGAGTAACATCTACATGTCTCTCTAAATTCTCTTTATATTTGTCTCCTCCTTATCAACAAATTATAATTATTGTTAATTTATATTTGAGTTTAGTATTTTTTTTTAATGTTTTTTATTTATTTCTGAGAGAGAGAGAGACCGCGTGAGTAGGGGAGGGTCAGAGAGAGGGAGATACAGAGTTTGAAACAGGCTCCAGGCTGTGAGCTAGCTGTCAGCGCAGGGCCCGATGCAGGGCTTGAACCCACGAACCACGAGATCATGACCTGAGCCAAAGTCGGATGCTTACCTGACTGAGTCACCCAAGTTTCCCTGTATTTGAGTTTATTAAAACAATGGATTTTTAATTTAGAAAAATAAACGAAAGTGAGGCGCCTGGCTGGCTCTTGATCTAGGGGTTGTGGGTTCGAGCCTCACGTTGGGCTGAGAGTTTAACTTGAAAAAAAAAATAAATGAAATTGTTAAATGAGACAGCTGCCCTCAAAGCATTTTAAAAATAAAAGCACTATTGAAGATGGGCAGTTTTTCAAAATAGGCAATTTTATGGCAGTCTTACTCAAGTAAAAAGACATTTTAGTTAGGGAAGGACATCAAGAATATTGCTGTCATAATACTTAAATTTTGTTAGGTTTGGATTTGATGTTATTGAGTCTGGTAGTCCGTAAAGGGTCAGAGTTAGTGCCATTAATTTAGTTAGGGAGGATAAATAGTACATGTAGTTTATTATTTAGTTTTCTTTAGACAAGTAGAAACAGAACCCAGCAAGACTAAATACATGGCTAGTGCCTTGATTCAGCAAATCACTTAGGAATGAAGAGCCTTTGAAGAAAGGCATCAGGGAACGGAAGATGTCTAGGGAACTTCTTTTTTTAATTCCTTGTCCTTGGCACTGAGTGAGGAGGGGCGGGGCTGCTGTCTCAGTAAAGGGCCCTCGCAGGTTGTACCCTGTAGACAGGGCTGTGTGTCCTGGTCCTCTGAGAGGTGGAGATACGTGTCCTGGCCTGTCCCAAGGGCTGTACAGACCTGAGGATGGAGGAGGCTCCTTACCAGTTGGGCGGCAGAGCCCCGCTGTTGTAACTGGTCCCTCTGGTGATGCCTGCACCATGACCATGAGCAGATGCTCACCCGAATACATCTTCTGTTCATCCGGGCCTAATTGTATACTCGCAACACCACGGGTATATCTCAGGCCCATCTGTCTCCTGTGGCAAGAAAACCTAATCCAAACTGGTTTAAGACCAAAAAAAAAAAAAAAAAGGAATTTCTTGGCTCATGTAACTGAGGTTCTGGAGTGGGGCTCGGCAAAGCACGCCTGGTTCAGGGCTCAGTGAGGTGATTAGAGTCCATGTCTTGTCTTTGGATGTCTTTTCCTTTGCTGTTATTGACTCTGTGTTTGCAGACTCTCCTCAAGCTTGCAGGTTCGCTCCCAGCAGTTGTTGGGCAA
Organism: Hyaena hyaena; assembly: GCF_003009895.1. Taxonomy (NCBI): domain Eukaryota; kingdom Metazoa; phylum Chordata; class Mammalia; order Carnivora; family Hyaenidae; genus Hyaena; species Hyaena hyaena. The sequence continues at coordinate 678,169 of NW_024081102.1, read as the reverse complement.
CGTACATCCAGGTTTGAATCTCAGTGGAGAAGAGTGAGCATTCTTGTCCTCCCTTGGCAGGGAGCCTCCTGAGATTTTCCCTGTGACCAGACCCGTCTGGTCGTGTGTCCGGTGTGTTCTGGTGGTGGTGTACAGGGAGCGGTGGGCTGGTGGCAAGTTCCCAGAGACGGTGAGCTGATGCCAGGTGGCAGAAACAGTGCCATGTCTGCTCTAGTGGGACAGAGGGACTGAGCTGGATGACAGGGCTTGTGTTCTGAGTATTGGGGTTTGGTTGATTCATAAAATAGACTTGAGACTACGTAATTTTCTTTGATTTTATTTGACCTGTATACAGGTTGTCGTGTAAGGTTTTACTGCATTTTGTGTTGCGGTCTCGGTGGTCTCCTGCAAAGTCTGCTTTGTCTTTGGGATTAAAGACTGCCTGCTTTGGTTTTACTGCATGGAGGTACAGCCTTCGTTTAGTGACATAGCAGTACTCTGTTTTGAATACTCTTCATATTCTGGATAAAGATCATACTCATACCGTTTCACCTATGGAACTAAACAGATGTGGTGAATGAGAAATTCATAAGTTGGATGTAATCTCAAATCCTCATCCATTTAGTGGCATGTCATTTTACTTTATTTTTTTAAAGTTTAAAGTTTGTTTGTTTTGAGAGAGAAGGAACACCCTCAAACAGGGGAGGGGCAGAGAGAGAGGGTGAGAGAGAGAATCCCAAGCAGTCTCTGGGCTCTCAGCGCATTGCCTGACTTGGAGTTTAAAACCACCAACCAAGAGATTATGACCTGAGCTGAAATCAAGTCAGATGCTCAACAGACTTAGCCCCCAGGTGCCTTGCTGTGTCGTTTTCATGCAGGTTTCTTTCTGCTGATGTAGGAGTATTTGGAACGGCAGTTTAATATTTCCTGGGCTGTGGAGTGGTGGCAGACAGTTCGAAGACCTGACCCGGGGCTACCACTCACTTACTGGGAAGGGTGAGGGCTGGCCGACGTCTGGAGGCTTACTACTCTGTGCTTCGAACTGGGGGAACCTGTGTGTGTTTGGTGCTGGCAGCCAGCTTTGAGGTACTGATGTTATCTGTAGTTTGGAAAAGATCTTTAAGGCAACATCAACTTCCTTAGTAAAAAGAAATTCCAGAAGCTCCGGGTTGTATACTTCGGACCTGTTGATTGGTGGGGCATCTGGACCATTGGGTCCTAATTGTCTCTGAGGCTCATCTCCTTGGGGGTTTCTTGGTAGTGGGGTGCATTTCCCAGGCCCTGCGTGGAAAGTCCCACCCTTTTCATACTTGTTCACAGCTGGGCTCTGAGCAGTTCATGGTCAGTACATTAACAGACCTATTGTTTTTGTTTGTTTTAAAATGTATTTGCCAAGTACACAGCCAGGCTCTGAGATTTTACAAATGAATAAAAATGGTTCTTGCTACTAAAGAACTTACAGGGATGAGTTTGGATTGAAAAACATGAAAATATGATTTTAATATGTCATAAATGGTGTAATAGTGGGAGAGGGTTTATTTTATATAAAATATTCTTGTAAATCGTCCCTTAAATTTTATTACTTTTTAGTGGACCAGCCTGTTTGCCCTTATGCTTTCAAAGAACAGTCTAAACATTTTTAGATTTATTTCTTAGATTGTTATTTGGAGGTCCTGATCCTTGTATATGGATAATTTCCTGTGAGTGAATTACCATAATTTTTCCTGTTTTCTCTCTATTGTGTGTATGTACCAGACCATCCTATAGCTTAAAGCCTTCACTTAGGTACTTCTTTATTTGGAAGAGCTGTGTGAAATTTACAGACTTGGAAATTTATCCATACATGCTGTTTTACAGCGAGGTTGGTTCCAGAATCAATTTCGAAATGTTCTGTTGTTGATCTTGCAACTTGTACATTTATACCCTTGGTCAGAGAGGCTGTTTTGTTGTGACATACTTTATCAGAGATAAAGTTGCTAATGGTAGAAACACCGTGGAAGGGATTCCAGACTATTCAACAAGGACGATTCTAGTTTGAAAACAGGAAGTGCTGATTGACAGAATGATGCCTCTTCACCAGCACATAAAATGTGTACCTTAAAAAAACTAAGTGCCATGTTCCTGCTGGAACTTTCCTCAGGTGCAGGAGTGCTACCTCCAAGAACGGAGAATTTGTCAAGGCAGCAGAAGGGGTGGTTGTGATTAGTTTATGAGCTAATGAAGCAAGATAATCCCTCGTTATCTGATGACTTTCCCTTCTAGTTCCTAGACCTTTGAAGCGCAGTATGTCTGAAAATAATTTGCACGGAGTTGCTTGAGCTCATGTGTTAACTGGCAGATAGGAAAGCGAACGGTCTCCACAAAGTTATTTCTTAAATACAGCTCCAGTTTCTCCCTGCCTTTGGTGTCTTTCTGCTCTGCCTCAGCTCTTCTGTCTTCCACACTGTGTGCTTTGCCTCAGAGATGGGGTCACCTTCCTGAGTTCAGTCTCTCCAGGGCTTAGGACTGTCGTCTTTGCTCCACATCAGCAGCCCTGAAGATGAGGTCACACTATCCCTTTCCCGTTATCTCTGTGGCCTCCTCCAGCCAACTTCTCTGGAGTTCTGAAGCCTGTCCGTTCTTCTCATTCTCTTCGTGCTTGTAATACAGGGTCCTCACCTAGTTTGGTGTCCATCGTTGCTCGTGGGGCCTGCCGGCCGGAGTTCTGCCTTCAGAGCCCCGTATCCAGCTGTCCCCTGCTCATACCTTAGAGTCCCTTCCATTCTCTCTTGGCCTTTTGAAATCAGCTCAGCTTTGAAGGTGGAGTTGTCACCTTTCCTGCCCCTCCCCCTCCCCCTTCTCCTGTAAGTCTCCTAGTGTGTTTTCTTCTCAGCCTTGTGGGGTGGGACCCAAGTTCCCAAAGGTCAAGTTCCTTGTCTGGTTATCTTCTTGTAGTCATGGCCTGTTCCTAGTTATCTGTTATCACATGCCTGTCTCGCCCCTCTTTGAGCCTGAGAAGTCCATACATCTGCTTTCTCTGTCATGGGGGGCGGGGGGGGGGGGGACTGTTCAGACAGAAAGCTACCCGCTGACCTCTGGGCTCCCTGCCTTCCTGTAAAGCTGGTCTCCTTAGGCGCTTTCTCTCTGCCCAAGGGTTTGCTTTGAACAGGGAAGTGAAGCCCTGCTCTCTTGTCTGTTCTTCAGGCCAGAGCATCCTCCTTTCCTACACTTAAGTCTTCACCACGTTTCAATAAGTGTGGAATTCCTTTTCTCTCCTCACCAGTGTGGTCGCAGAAGCTGCCCTCCTCTCTGGTGCCAAGACTGTGTTGGAGCCCCGCCTAACCTCCTCTTTGCTGGTCTGCTGCTCTTCCCAGAATGTCTGTCTCCCCTTCCCTTTGATTTATTTTGGCTTTCCTTTGCTCTTAGATAAATTAAAGCAAACCTCCTTATGTGACAGCTTTGCACCTTGCACCATCTGACAGAGCACTGTCTTAATCTTTTGAAGATATGATTTTATATTTATTTACTTAGATTTAATTAATTTCTTCACAAGTATGATTTTAATACTTTGAGAAGCAAATATTCTGGAAGAGGATGCTTGTTTAGACTTAAAAATGGGGACTCTGGTGGGGGACGCCTGGGTGGCTCAGTTGGATAAGCTTCCGACTTTGGCTCCACAGTTTGTGAGTTCGAGCCCCATGTCGGGCTCTGTGCTGGCAGCTCAGAGCTTGGAGCCTGTCTTCAGATTTTGTGTTTCCTTCTCTCTCTGCCCCTCCCCCGCTCGCGTTGTCTCTCTCAAAAATAAATAAAACATAAAATTAAAAAAAAAAAAGGGACTGCATTGACTTTGGCATCTGGGGAATGATGGGCTGTCCCCACATGCAAATGTAATTCGTTCCTAGAGCTTGCACCTACCAGTAAGGTAGAAGAATTTACTTGGCATTTGCCGCGTTTTTTTGTTTGCTGGCCAGGAATCCCCTCCTGTGAGTAGAGGTGGCACAAAGTACAGACTTACCTCCCTGTGCTGGAGGTGAGAAGCCTGGTTAAAAAATGCTTCAGTTTGCACCAGAGAGTGCCACTGTGTACTTTCTACTTTGAGTGCTGTGTGTACATTTTACTGTTTCAGATTACTTTCTCAGTTACATTCTTTATTTATGCCTGTAGCTGCTAATTTAATTATGAAAAGCTTAACAGTATGTGTCTACATTTTTTTTCTTTTTTACTCCAGAAGCCTCATAGACTAAAAACCAGCTTGTTACAGTATTTCTGTATTAGAGTACTGAGTATTCCTGTAATAGAGTATTTCTGTAATGGGGTTGATCACATTTCTGTAAGACAGTTGTCGTTTAGGACTGGAGAAACTTTGTAAGTAAAAACGTCTCTTAAACGTTGTGTTAAGTAAAAGTTTATCCTTTGAATGAAACGTTTTAAGGATTTAACCCTGCAGAACGAATGAGCACTCCCTTGCAGGTATCAACAGTGTCATGTATTATTTATTTTGTTGATTGTTAGTTTGCTGGGGATTAAAACGCAAGTGATCATATTCGGCTGGTTAGATTAGTGATTTTAATATGAAACCATTGCTTTTAGAATAATCATGGGCCAGACTGGGAAGAAATCTGAGAAGGGACCGGTTTGTTGGCGCAAGCGTGTAAAATCAGAGTACATGCGGCTGCGGCAGCTCAAGAGGTTCAGGCGGGCTGACGAAGTTAAGGTACAGCTTTATCTTTTGTGCGGTGCACCCACAGTTCAGGGTCGTTCCCTCCCCCCACCCCCCCAAAGATAAGTTTCAATTTGCGAAGGGTCCATTTTCAGCCAAGGTCATATTTATAGTAAGATAAATGAAGGCTTGGAAGCCAAGGGCCTTGATCTGTCTTAATTAGCATAAAGATTGTACCAGGCACCGTAATGATAATGGAAAGATTGTAATCTAATGGCTGTTCAATCTACTTGGAAATCACTATCTTTTAGTGTATCTTTTGTATTGCATGTGTAGACTCTGGACCCACATACAAAGGAATGTGTTTCATGGTTTTGTGTTTTTAAAGTCATTGTGATTTTGTTTTCATATCCTGTCGACAATAATAGGAGTGGTGTTTTTGTGTTATTTGAATGTGGGAAACTACAGTTTAGTGTAAAATCTATATGTGTTTGCAGGAACGCTCTTGATATTTTTGAGAAATCACTAGATTTTAACCTGTGTTAGAGACACTGCCAGTTTTCTAACAATGAACAATTTCTCTTCTCCTCTCCTCCATTTTTTTAAAGAGTATGTTTAGTTCCAATCGTCAGAAAATTTTGGAAAGAACGGAAATCTTAAATCAAGAATGGAAACAGCGAAGGATACAGCCTGTCCACATCCTGACTTCTGTGAGCTCATTGCGCGGGACCAGGGAGGTTGGTGAACTCACGCACTGGAGTAATTATCAGTGCATTCTGGTTTTTGCTGTTGGAATGTTGGTTGGTTATTGATATTGAGAAGTCATTCGCTTCTGGAAGTCCATCTGTTTATTGCTATTTCTTTTTAATGTCGCAGCTAACTGTTGGTGGCTGCCCATAGGTAACAGTCTTGGCTACCAGGAGTAGTATTAAGAGAGCTGTAGCGTTTAGAACATATTTTCACTGTTACCGGGTAGATTTGTAGATTTTTATAGGATTGTTGATTAAAACATTTTTTTAAACTAAATACTCTTTAATGTCCTCATCAGATCACTATTTAGAGCAAGGCTCTCTGGCTCGTAGTTACCTTTCTTTCTGCCCCTTAGCATAAATTAGCCATGCTGCAAGAAAATGTTTCCTTTTTATTCATATTCATCGACTAAGGAAATTATTTGTTATTTGAACATTTTGTTCAGATTCTAAGGCTCTCTAAGAATTTTTAAATTCGCTGTTGAGAGATCAGAAGTCCTTTTTCATAGCATTTTCTAAAAGAAGGAAGTAGATCTTAATCCTATTTTCAAAAGAAGGTAATAAATGCATGGCAGATTTTTATAATTAAATGACAAAACACAGTGTGGCAGCAAAATGAAAAGAAAATGGCAGAAGCTGAAAAACTATAGAACTAGTCAGTAGGGTGTTACGTAAAACATTTTGGTTTAAATACCTGCTTTATATAGGAAAACGTGGCATAGGAGGTGGGATGCTATTTGAATGGGCATCGAAACAGAAAGAAGGAAGAAAGTGCAGTGGGGAGTTGTTTATCTGAATGTCTAAACACGGAAAGCATCTAGACAATGGGATCTGTTCTGAAATAATGTGTTCAGTGAGGTTATAATATTTGTAAAATATTGTGATAAGGATTTGCTACCACGTGAGACCTGTTGATTTTGTGACACGCTGGCTTCAGAGAGACTTGTCGGTGCTGTCATAGCAGCCTGGTCCTGGTGACTGGGTCATCGTGTGGTGATCTCTGTGGTGACACATGACTTGTAATGATTCATAGTCATTTATTCATTTTGTCAGGTGACCCCTCTTTAAAGCCTAGGCATGCAGTTGTATAGATATATATCACATGCTACTAACGCCTTCTGCACCACCCGGGATAGGTCAGGGCCTGTGAGCTAGAGGTAAATGACTTTTATTAATACATTAAGAGTGAAAGGAATTTGTTTCTATGCTAGTCAGAATGTTCTCAAAAGAAATGAGGATGGGGCTTCTAAGTAATTATGTGAAAGTTTGGTCTGGTGACCTTTTGGAAGTTTTGAGGTGAAGGAAACGGAAACCTTTTTCTTTCCCCCAAAGGAACAGATCTTAGAAATCTGGAGAAATGAGCAGGCACACGGGATACGTGCCTATTGCCACCCATTGCAGATCTCAAAATGCTACCCACGGTCCACCTTTTATTTATAAGTAAAAGTTAGTGGCAGTAATGATTTCTGGCACAGTGCTAGGTATTCTGCACAAGTGAACCTCATTTACTGTTTGTGAGTCTTATTGTGCGCCCCCTGCCCACCCCCTGACACTGAGCCTTAGAAGACTTCAGTCAGTTTGCTTGCTCTAATGATCTGATGTGGGTCCAGAAGAGTACACTTTGCTCAGACACCTTAAGAAAGGAGTAAAGTTCACTGTTTATGTCCAACTTCAATTATTCATAATGCAATTTTAAGTACAGTTTATTCAAATGACTATTTACTAATTGAATTTTGCTTTTAATTTTGTCAAATGATGATAAATTATTGAATGTAAAGATATCTAACTTTTTAATGTGAGTTTATATGAGAAATTGTAGAATTAGCATTTTAATAAAACAAAATTGCTTTCTAAACTTAGTACCCCACACGGGCTGAGAAAAACCATTTTCACAAAATAGGATGGGAAAGGAGGAGAATCACCCCGAGCCTCAGGAAGTCCATTTTTGTTGCATGGAACTCTGACCCGGTCAAGTCTGTTAGTTTTTGAGCTACTCTTGCGAGCGGATTCTACTTCAAATGATTCATCTTTTACTTCCCCCTTTAAAACCATCATCACTGACTTTTGGAAGCTGAATGTTTATACAGTTTGTGATAAGCTTTTTGGTATTCTCACAATAAAGATAAAATTTTAGGACTGAAAAGGACTTTAATGATCTCTGTCTAATCACCTTTTTAGATGAGAATATATCCGTGTTTATTTTGCTTCAGTTTGAGCATTCCCAGCTGTACGTCAGTTTCTTTTACATGCTTTACAAGTTGGGAATCTGAAGTAGGTCAGAATCAGGAGGGTAAATACAAGTTAGTGTGTTTTGCAAAGACTTTCCTAGTAGTAGGCTTGGCGGGAGTTCAGACTGCAGCGTTGATCCAAACACCTAGTCTGTGGCCTTCAACTTTGGGAAGTGCTGTTATAACACCGTTTTAATTAACTGCTTATTTTTATAAGCTGATCCTTTGTAAGTGCTGTGTCTTCAGTCGACATCCTTTGTGGCCAGAGGACCATTCAACGACAATTTTCAGTTTTTCACTCAAGTCTTCTACTTCAGTCCCTTCTGTGTTTGTAAAGTAGATGTGTTCAGTTTTAAAATGACGGGTTTTTATCGGGTTAATTTAGTGAAGAACGTCTGGCAGAGGCTGCTCTCCGATCTGATGAAGTGACCCTCTAGATGCTGACTTCAGACCAAGGAGCTCTGCAGTTGACCTTAGAGACCACATCTTCCATGTGCTGTGTTCTTAATGTGTGTTTTTAAGGTACTTGTGGCTGGTTGCTTTCTAGTGTTGAGGTCCCAGGGCCTGTGTGGTAGTGCCCAGAGAATGTTTACACAGAAGGTGCCCGTGGTTTTCTTTTTAAAAAGACTTCTGACTTCTTGAAGACAGTGACTGTATGCTTTGCAGTTATTTCCTGTGCCCTTCAGTTAATCTTTTTAAGGAGCTTTCACTTGAAAAATGTCACTCAGTGATAAATACATATCAGGGGTTGTCCACCTTACTGGTGTAATATGTGGCTGTTTATACAAACAGTTGCTTGTAGGTGACTTTTGTTACTTTGTCTTATCGGTAAAAAGCGATATCCTGTAAGTCTTCACATCTGCAGTCCTGTTCTTCAGTGTGTCTGTTTTCCAGTTTTAATGAAGAAACTGGTTTAGGAGCTACTCTTGCAGCTCTTAGTGCATTTCTTTTTGTATGTTTGTCCATTTCTTACAAAAAACCACGAGGCGCTTTCCTTCATTGATGACGTGAAGATTTTTATTACTGTGTGTATTATGACTAAAAGAGAGGTTTGCTCAAATGATGTGTCTTCTGGGCAAGCGGTGTGATTGGTTTAGTAATTTAAAAATAGCTCACCAACGTGTATTTCCAGACCCACAGGAGAACTTAATGTTCTTGTAGAATTTTGTGTCTCGTTTGCTAATGAAAATGGTGGGAGCTTTTTATGTGTATTTAAGTGTGGGGCATTTCCAGGGTGTCTAACACATTAGAAAGACAACATAGTCCTCATATTTATGAAGTTAAAAAAATTTTTTTAGTGTTTTTTTTTAATCTCTGAGAGAGTGCAAGTGGGGGAGAGAGGGGGACAAAGGATCTGAAGCAGTTTCTGCAGTGACAACAGCGAGCGGATGTGGGGCTTGAACTCATGAACTGCGAGATCATGATCAGACGCTCAGCTGAACCAACCAGGTGTCCCAAGAGTTAAAAAAGTTTTAACACATACAAGTTTGATCTTCCTAGTGATAATTGAAATGATTATGAGTTCATCATCTAACATTTAATATTTGCAAATTATTTTTGAGGGGGAGAGGCTTCTATCAAAATAACGGTATAAGTTCTCTTGTATGTTTGCAGTTTGGACTTGCTGTTTTTATTGAAGGAGACAAAAACATTGTCTCATTTACTCAAAAACACTTGATTGCATTATTTATTGACCCTAATGCACTCTCCTCTGTTAAATGTAAACAGAAATTTAGTTACTGTTTACAAAAATATGCTCGTGTAGGGGCACCTGGGTGGCTGAGTTGGTTAAGTGTCCGACTTTGGTTCAGGTCATGATCTCACAGTTTGTGGGTTCGAGCCCCACGTTGGACTCTGTGCTGAACGCTTGTTCAGAGCCTGGAGCCTGCTTCAGATTCTGTGTCACCTTCTCTCTCTGCCCCTCCCTGCTCACGCTCTGTCTCACTCTATCTCTCAAAAATAAATAAAAGTAAAAAAAATTTTTTTAAAAAAAAGATATGCTAGTATACCTAGTACGTCATTTTAGCAATCTTAAATACACTTGTCAACTTTGAATATAGTAACATGCTTTCTTTCCTTTGTAAATTTCACCAGTAGGTCTGGATTCTGATGAGCCATTTGAGCAAATATGGCAGGGAGCTGGGTCATTTTTCTCATGTCTTAGAAATGAATGGAGGGCTCCCTGTTGAACTTAGCCATCCTTTCTTGGTACCTCAAGGAACTGGTTTCTAAGTTGCTTTCTGTTGCTCTTTGCTTCTTCTAACCTATTGGTGGTATTTATTTGGAGAGTTCAGTACTCTGCCAGTTCTTCCCACCGTATTAACTTTTCAATTCACTTCAGCCTTTGCTTCGTTTCTGGCTTTCTTTAGGCTGAAGTAGATGGAACATTTCTTAAGTGACGGTAAATGAGGCTTTCTTTTTCTTTTTTTCTTTTGGAAAGGAAACTAATGGGTTTTATGCTTTTCCGAAAGGACATTAAAAAAAAAAGATCACTTACGATGTCTGAGTTTATATCAATACCCTATATTAAACATATATCCTACACTTGATGTATGAGTTTATTTTTTAAACTTAAGATTCTCTGTCTTACATTTGAAAAGTGAATTTTTCAGAAATGTCAAATGTTTATATTTTGTGCAATGAATAAACCAGCAGAAGTTGCTTTTAGTTTGCTGGCTTTCTGCCAGCACATTGTGTATGTAGTTGGTGTTTTACATACATTGTCACCTGTTTAATTGACTTCAAAGATCAATATCAAAAATCGTTGATCTACAAAGATCAGTTCTTTTCCCAAAATGCAAGACCAAATAGTGACAGTAATTTTAAAAACCGCTTGAACTGAAGAAATGCTTGTCTAGCTTCCATTGTTAAAAATTATTTATTGTTCTGAAGAAATAAGATTTTATTACACCTTGAACTTCTAGGATAACATGGATTGACTTAAATTCATTGCTTAGGATTCTGCTTTATCTTCCCTCAGTAGATTTGATAAAAGAATATGACTTGAGTACTGTTTTGGGAGGGTTGGGCAGAGTTCTCAGCTACCTTACATTGATTGAGGCAGCTTTATACCAGGTAATGTGAATATCTGTTGGGTAAATGAAACTTTTTTTTATTCTCTTCAACCAAAAGGCCATTGGGGAAAGACTCTTGAAAATTCACATAACATTGAACTATATAAAACAGTAGACAGTAGACAAAAGTTTTTATAGGACAACTCCTGTGATTTTTAATTTTTCTGATCTCTTTCGATATATAACTAACATAATGGTAATATATCTATTATTATCATTATACAAATAATTACATAAATTTTATATAAATAATGATCATATATAAATAATATACTGTTATTTATTTCAAATGGTTACTGGCCAGGGGTGCCTGGATGGCTCAGTCCAAACCAAGATTCTTAATATCCGGGTCCTGAGTTCAAGCTCCATATTGGGCATGGAGCTTGCTGAAAAAATAAAAGTTGACTGGCCAGATAAAATGTGCCTGCCAATTGGGCCATCACTTAAATGCATTCTTTTTTTTTTTTTTTTTAAGTGTAGTTGACACATAATGTTACATTAGTTTCAGGTGTCTAACCTAGTGATTTATCTTCTCTCTTCCTAATGCTGTGCTCACTACAAGTATAGTCCCCATCTGTCCCCATGTACTGTTTTCAGTACCGGAGATGGTATTCCCTATGTTGTCCCTTTTATTCCCATGATTTATTCCATAACTGGAAGCCTGTATCTCTCACTCCCCTCCCTCATTTTCCCATCTTCCCAACCTCCACGTTTTGGACCGTCACTTCTGTCCAGGTCCTTATTCTCTAAGAATGCAGGGTTTGATAACTGTGGATATGTCGCCATTTATTGCTCTATTCTTTTCTTCTTCTTTTTTTTAATGTTTATTTTTGAAAGTGAGCGAGAGTGGGAGCAGGGAGGGGCAGAGAGAGAGAGGGAGAAAGAGAATCCCAAGCAGGCTTTAGGCTCAGCGGGGAGTCCAACTTGGGGCTCAACTGAGCCACCCAGGATCCCTGCCTTATTCTTAATTGGTAAAATATATTTTTTATTTTTGCAATTAGTATTTTACTGAATATCCTTCATTGTACGTCTTTATATCTTTGAATAATTTTGTAGAAGTTCCTAGAAATAGAATTACTGGGTCAAGAGGATATGCATATTAAATTTGTTTTTTAAACTTTATTTTAGAGTGAGTGCAAGGTGGGGAGGGGGCAGAGGGAGGGGGAGAGAGACTCTCAAGCAGGCTCCACCCTCAGCGCGGAGCCCAAAGTGGGGCTCTGTCCCACAACCTGGGGTCATGACCTGAGCCGATACCAAGAGTTGGACACTCAACCAAGTGAGCCACCCAGGCGTCCCGCATATTAACATTTTTATCGATATTATCACATTGTTCCCCCCAAAGATTTTCCATCTGCACCTTACCAGATTATTTATGGTAGCATCTATTCCTCTTGGTTCTCAGTGCATAATACCAGTCTTCTTGATCTTTGCCAGTGTGATTGGCAAGATGCTACTTCAGTTTGTTTGCTTTTCTTTACTCTTTAAGTTTCTGTTATCTGTTTATATTTCTTCTCCTTCGTGACTGCTGGGGTGTTGGATCTATCAAAATTAGTTTGGATTGTTCCTTATGGTTTTTAAGGACTTTTTGTATATTGTTAAATATTCAGTTATGTTTTGCAGATTCCCACTCCCACTTCTTCCCATTTTGATGTTATATTTTGGTTTCTGGTATATTTTGGTTTATGAATGTTTTATTTTTTTATTAAAAAAGTTTAGAAAAATGTTTATTTTTGAGAAGGAGAGAGAGAGAACATGTGAGCAGGGCAGGGGCAGAGAGGGGGACAGAGGATGCGAAGCAGGCTCTGCATTGACAGCAGGGAGCCTGATGTGGGGCTTGAACTCAACCAGGAGATAATGACCTGAGCTGAAATCAAAGTCAGATGCTTAAACGACTGAGCCACACAGGCACTCCAAATCTTTATTTATTTTAAATGTTTCTCAGATGTGGGCAAATGCCATTTTAAATTTTTATTAAAAAAATTTTTTTTTAAAAAAAAGTTTATTTTGAGAGAGCTGGCACTCACATGTGTTGAGTGTGCACGTGAGTGGGGGAGGGGCAGAGAGACAGAGAACTCCAAGTAGGCTCTACCCTTCAGTACTAACCCTGAAGTCAGGCATGAACTGTGAGACCATGACCTGAGCCAAAATCAAGAGTTGTACACTTAATTGACTGAGCCACCCAAGTGCCCCTTTCCTTTCTTTCTTTTTTCAAATGTTTTTTATTTATTTTTGAGAGTCAGAGACAGCGCGAGCAGGGGAGGGTCAGAGAGAGAGGGAGAAACAGAATCTGAAATAGGCTCCAGGCTCTGAGCTGGCTGTCAGCACAGAGCCTGACGTGGGGCTCGAACCCACGAACATTGAGATTATGACCTGAGCTGAAATGGGACACCCAACCGACTGAGGCCCCCAGGCGCTCCCCAGGTGCCCCTTTTCTAAACTTTAGACTTGGAGAGCATGAGAGGGGGAGAGGGCAAAGGGAGAGAGAAAGAATCCCAAGGAGGCTCTGTGCTCAGGGCAGAGTCCGAGTCAGGGCAGAGCCCGACTCGGTGCAATCCCATGACCCCAGGATCATGACATGAGCTGAAATCAAGAGTCGGATGCTCAATCAACTGAGCCACCCAGGTGTCCCAAGACTGTCCTACATTTTAAGAGATGACTGGGCATATTTGGAATTTCAGAATAGTGGGATGTACCTTGTAGGGAGAGAAGAAGACCATCTTTATATTATTAGGCAAATACTGGTTTATAGAAGTTTTATTTTTTTTTATTTTTTAAATTTTTTAAATTTTTTTTATTTATTTCTAGGAGAGAGAGAGACAGTGTGAGCAGGGGAGGGTCAGAGAGAGAGAGGGAGTCACAGACTGAAACAGGCTCCAGGCTCTGAGCCGGCAGTCAGCACAGAGCCCGACGCGGGGCTCGAACCCACGAACCGCGAGATCATGACCTAAGCGAAAGTCGGACGCTTAACCGACTAAGCCACCCAGGCGCCCCTTATAGAAGTTTTAAATGTGTACATAGTCAAATTAGATTTTCTTTTGATTTCTGTTTTCTAAAGGCTTAGAAAGTAAAGACTATAAATTACTTCTGCTTCCTGTTAGTTTTCACGTTTATATTTTATTTTATTTATTTTTTAAAGATTTTTTAATTTTTTCAAGTTTATTTATTTTGAGAGAGAAAGAGTGCACACAGGGAAGGGGTGGGGAGAGAGAGGGAGAGAGAGCATCGCAAGCAGGCTCTGTACTGTCAGCACAGAACTGGACGCCAGGCTCGAACTCCTAAACTGTGAGATCATGACTTGAGCCAAAGTTAGAGGCTTAACTGACTGACCTGGCACCCCTAAAGTATTTTATTTTATTTTTAAGTATTTTTGTTTTTATTTTTTAAATTTATTTGTTGAGAGAGCACGTGGGTGCATGCCCGTGAGGGAGGGGCAGAGAGAGAGGGGGAGCGAGGGAGTCTCAAGCAGGCTTTGTGATGTCAGTGTACAGCCCAATGCCAGGCTCGATCTCACATGAGATCATGACCTGAGTTGAAATCAAGTGTTGGACACTCAACCACCTGAGCCACCCAGACACCCCTCAAGGTTTTATTTTTTAAGCAATCTCTATACCCAACATGGGGCTAGAACTCACAACCCCGAGCTCAGGAGTCACATGCTCCGTTGACTGAGCCAGCCACGTGCCCCTCACTGGTTTTAATATTTAACCTATTAGGAATTTACTTTGAGATAAAAAGTTAGTGGGGGGTGGTTTTTAATATTTTTCTCTAGCTTTCTAGTAGTTTCCACACTATGTAGTAAGCAGTCAGTAAATAGTAAAAGAGCAGTCACAGATCTTTTCTGCACAGATCAATCGAATCGGCTTACCTGATTGGTGGTCCCCAGAGCAGATCTACTACCTGAGCCAGGACTTGGTGCTTCTCCTCAGAGACCATGCCGGGTGCGGGTCTGGTATCTCCACTGGACCTCGGTGTCTGCTGCGCTGTCTTGTTCAGCCCCACGGCCGCTCCTGGGAGCCAGGCTTCAGAACGGTCATGCTGCCACGGCTCATGGAAACCAGGGGCTGAAATTAGACTCTGCCTTCCGTTTCTTAGTTGTTGCTTGTTTGTATTTTTTCAGTGACAGATGATCGTATTTCACACTCATCGGACTGTTATGGAGTTGGATCTTTGAGTTTGCATGGCTTCAGCCAGTTACCCGCTTCTGTGCCTTTTGTGTGTTCTGTAGTTTTACCAAAACTTACATATTGATTTGTTCAATTTCTGATTTCCATTTATTTTAGCAAAACTGGAGTTTGTAGCAAAACTGCAGATTATGTGGAATGATTTAATAGAGCTCCCTTCTGGCCCCAGACCGCATTGGGTTTTCCCTGTGCATTGGGTTTTAATAGGATTAACGAGGTGGATGTTTTTATGGTTGCTTTCATTCAGGATCAGGCTTTTGAAATTAGGATGCAGGGGAGAGTTTTAAGAGTTGAAATTTCCTGAAATTGCATTCCAAACGTTCTGTGTTCTGTGTTAAATGCGTGTGTGTGTGCATGTGTGTGTGTGCGCGTGTGCGCATGCATGTGAGTGTATTTTCTAAGAAGCATAGGGAACTGGCCTTCAGAGGATGAGATCTTTTCTGTGATGCTCGAGTGAACTCAAGCAGGAGCCCTGTGTTGCAGGGAGAGGTTCTCTCCCTAATCGGGGACAGCTCTGTCCCGTATTGAACAGTGGAAACATTGTCCAACCTGGTACGAGCCCCTCTTTGATTCCTTAGCTCCAACACCCTCCATTAGCTTCTTGTACTAATGTACGTCTGCGCCAGGATCTGATCAGAAGTTTTCTTCCCGGTTTTTATTTCTGACACTGTCCTGCTGGAGCCTCTCATCTCTTGGACTCCCCGTCTCCTCATCCGCTCCTGAGACCTGGTGAGGGGCCCTCCTCCCTCTAGCTTCTCATGCCCCAGACTTGGTATTTGTCTCATTCCAGTGTTTTCCTTTAGGACTTCCTTTGCATAAAGACAGTCTGAAATTAAATTATATACACGGTCATTTGCATCAGAAGGGCTGGGTAATTTAAAATTTGTGTGTGTTATCTTTTCTCTGCTGTGATTTTGAAGAATAGAGGCAGTTTCAGAAATCGACCTCAGCTTTACTCTGGTTTGGGTGGCAGTTGACCCTTTCTTTCCTACCCCTTAGACGTGAGACGGTTCCTTACTGTTCTTACTTGGAAAGGCTGAAGGATATTAGACAATACAACAGTTCATTGTGTCTCTGGCATGAATTAAATGGACCAACCAGTATCCAAGAATATTTTTAACTTGGCTAACTGACTGTATTCCCCCCCACCCCCCAATCCGGAAGTTGGACTTAACCCTTCTGATGTTAAGATTGTTCAGAGACCGAGTGGCCATGGCAGTTTTCCTTTGGGATGTCCTGCTGTGAAATGGGGAGTCATACCGACCTCATAGGGTAGTGGTGAATTTTAAAGAAGTTAACTTTGGTAAAGTCTCTAGCACAGTGCTCAGCACATAGTAGGGTGTGTTAATTTCTTTCCCTTCCCTGCAGGCCATTCACCTGCTCTTCCCTCTACGATTTTCCATAACACAGTTTTTACTTGGAACCAGCCTTCTGCCAAGAGTCTCAGTTTGGTTGTGTCCTCCTACAACTACTATTTTTGGCTTGACTTCCCTCTCCAGCTCCCAGTGGTCCGGCCACACAGTCGCCTATTGTACCAGCTGGTTGATGTAAGTCTATCCATCCTCAGAGGAACCCAGTTACTTACCAGTAAGCTGTGTTTCTCTGAAAATGTAGCATCCTTGATAAGCCAATATAGTTTTTTTCCTTCTTTATTTACTGTTGATGATGAACCATTTATAACTTGATTGTGTGATCCTCAAGTAGGAACTAGAATTGGAGAATTTTATGTGTGGATGTGTAGGTCTCCTAGTTCCTGAGTCCAGGACGCTTGACTGTGATCAGGTAAAATTCTTTGGAGGCCCATGAGGTCAAAATCCTTTTCAGTATTCTGAGTGATAGGAGACTTAATTACATAAACTGTCAAGGATGATACATTTTCAAAGAAAAAAAAGTTACTGGTAAGTAACTGGAATTTTTTGAGTAATTTTTCTGTTAAGTCATTAAATAAGAATTCCCAAACTTGTTTTACCAACAAATGCTTTGGCATTTGAATATTATTTTGTAAATGAAAGGAATATGGTTCTTAGTTAAGGTTAATAGTTAAGGAATGGGATCGGTTTCCAGAGATACTGCATAGATCCTGAGGTGTGGGTATAGATAGGCCTTCAGTTTTCTACGTAGGTGCTCTCAGCTTTCATGAGCAATTGGAGCGAATCTCCATTAGGCAAAATCAGCAAATGCAGTCTGTTCATTCAGAAACATTTTTTGAGTGCCTACTCTTTTTTGAGACACTGTGCTGAGTATCATTGCGAGACAGGTAAAACCACACTGTCTCAGCTGCTTTGGCTCTCAGAGAGCTTCTTTCTGGCCCCTTGGTGATTGTAGGGCTCAGGGTTGAGGTGATGGGGTCATGGTGTGACAGCGGCGTGGGGTCGGAGGTAGTACTTCGTGATACAGCCTTTGCCATCTTTTGTGCTTCTCGAAGTCCTTTCTGTTCAGGGGGAAAAGTCAGCGGACCTCATTCAGTAGATTCAGGGCATTTTCTACAGTCTTAGAGCAAACAGATGAGGCAAAGCCAGCGTCCCTCCTGTTAGTAGTGGAATTGAATATTAAACTGTCTGACCTTAAGTAGGACCTTGGGTTCAGACGCTAAGTAGCTCAGGTGGATAAATGAGAGTTGGAGAGGCAATACGCTCTCCCTCACCCCCTGAGCTTTAAAGGAGGCTAATCTTGAGAGTTAAGGTCACAGTGTTAATTTACTTCCCCCAAGTGTAAAAAACAAAACCTCAAAACTCTAATTTTTTTGGGTAAGAAATTACAGTTACTTTGCACTTAACATCACTGGACAGTGTATCATACTTGATTAAGTAATAATTATAACCACTCCTTGCTCCGAAGTTCCCCATTTAGGTAGGAGGAGGAGAGGCGCCTTGGTAGTACCAGGACCAAGAGGAGGGCCTGGGCGAGGAGGTGCCCCTCACTGGTGGCACCCGGTGCCAGCTGTGTTTGTTCCTTTCCCCCGGGAGCTGCTCCAGGGAGGGGCCTCGCACATCCAGGGAGCCTTGGGGGTGTCGGGAGGCCAACTTCGGCTTCCTTCCTGGCTTGTAACTTACCTTTCTGACTAGGCAAGTTACTGCACTTCTCTGCACCTCAGTCTCCTCCTCGTTTGTGAGGTGGTGATGCTAAAGGCTGACACGAGGAGTGGTTAAGATGTATAGAAAGCACTTAGCACAGTGCCTGCAACATAGTACGTGCTCAATAAATGTTAACTGCTAATATTATCGGACGGATGGATGAAGAATTGTATCAGAGGCCAAAGTGAGGAACAGGGAAAGATTGTGGCTCTGGAGTCTTAGTGAACTATTCCTGCCTTCTCATTTACCTGAGCAATGAGCTTTCTAGCGTTATAATCTTTATCTTTGCCCGTTTGGAAAGCAAATGAATGGATTAATCACTGTCACAGTTCTTTCTAACTACTCTGATCTTTAAACCTGCACTTCCACTACTAGGAAGGAACTATTGTGCTGCAGTGACTGTGACTGACCATTGCAACATTGTCCCCCAGGCCCGATGAGGTGCTGAGGGCCAGGTGTGGCCTCTGTGCCAAAAATTTCACTGTGATTTTACCAGATCTAGCCCTGCTAGTTTTAAGACCTCGCAAATAAAAATTAAACATTTAATAATTGTGTGTATATATATGATTTTCTGTTTTGTTTTACTACTTCTTCTTTTTACTTTATTTTCACTGGTTGTAGATGATAAATAGATGTCCAAGGGTATTTTTGAGAAGGTTCTTGGAAGCCTGATAATTGGGTAATGGTGCTCCTTAAGAAAAACTGGATTCCTAGACAGGAGAGAAGGTGCTGTGGTTATTTGGGCACAGATTTTTACCGTATTTCATAGAATCAGAGATGCAAAATTTTGATCATTTTAACATCTGAAACTGGAATGCATCTTATAATTGCTATGAGAAGAAAGCATTATGTTACAGTTGAACTGGCAACATTATTTTCGTAGCGATACAGAAAGTAATGGAATGCCCTGAAATTAATGTCATCTTAGGTTGGATGGAATACGGTATTTCAAGGGAGTCTATGCACTTAAACGTTACAGAGATACGGTATCGTGGCAGTGTGTGCAGTGGGGAAGAGCAGAGGCTCCAGAGTCAGACTTTCTCTGTGGGTTTAAATTCTAGCCCTATCTAATTGACATATGACTTTGGGCCGGTTACTTCCCTTAGTTTTACCTGACTTTGCTCACCTGTAAAATGGGGGCTAAGAATTAGTCCCCATCTTACAGTGTTGTGATGAGGACAAAATATGAATAAGACATGTAATGTGTTTAAAATGGTGCCTTGCATGTAGAAAGTGCCTAATATTAACTATTATTGTTACTAATTTTGAGATTATAGTTTTGCAGAATTGGTAAGACTGTTTTGTTGTGATTGAAATTTAGATCTTTTCTTACCCTTTATGTTTATTTTCCGTCTGGTAGTATCAGCAAATGATGCTTGTTTTTTGTTTTTGTTTTTGTTTTTGTTTTTGTTTTTGTTTTTTTTTAATAAAGGGAAGAGAAAGATAAGGTGAACCTAACAGTTTCCATATTCTTTTTATCTGTTTTTAATTTTTTTTTAACGTTTTATTTATTTTTGAGAGAGAGATAGAGACAGCGTGAGCAGGAGAGGGTCAGAGAGAGAGAGGGAGACACAGAATCTGAAGCAGGCTCCAGGCTCTGAGCTGGCAGTCAGCACAGAGCCCGACGTGGGCTCGAACCCACAAACCGTGAGATCATGACCTGAGCCAAAGTCAGATGCTTAATTGACTGAGCCACCCAGGTGCCCCTCCATGTTCTTATTAAGTGAGATTTTTAAGAAGCATATTTGGTGTATATATTATTATTCCCCATGGTTGAGATGGAAAAGAAACTAAGCATCAAGCTGGGAAATTTATAGTGAAAGCAAGGAACAGATGTCCTGAGGCTAACAAATACAGTTTTTGATTCTGATTGATGTTGGTAAGTATGGGAAGGGTTGGAGGCTTTTGGAAATTTGCAAAATCTCCAGCAGTTTTTTTTACCCTACGTAAAAGAGTAAAAAGGAGAGGATCCTTCATGGTTGTAGGAACTTTGTTGTCTTAGGTAAAGGGATTTCCTTTTTAAAATGATTTAAGTGGGCAGTGCCCCTTTAGAGTATGATGGCTACAGCTCAAGGCTGTCCTTTCATTCTTATGAGTCAATTTTATTTTTTCTGTTCTAGTGTTCAGTGACCAGTGACTTGGATTTTCCAACACAAATCATCCCATTAAAGACTCTGAATGCAGTCGCGTCAGTGCCCATAATGTATTCTTGGTCTCCCCTACAGCAGAATTTTATGGTATGTAAATCCTGTGTCATCTGTTTATTTGATAGTCATTTATTTTAAATAAAACACTTTTCTTGTTGAGGTGAATCTAGAATGATGTTAAAGTTATCAAAATGATAACACTTTGTTTTTTTAATTGATACATTTTAAGCCTTTATGGTGTTGTGTTTTTTCTAGTCTTTTCTAGTTAAAATATTCTCCAAAGGAAAAGTATTGAGCAGAAATCATACCTGGGGTTAAAAACGTTTAAAAGATGGAAGTTTCTAGTTCTTATCCTTGAAAGGGTCCGTCAGTATTCTATAATTTCAGTCTGATATTGAGTTTTTTTTAATTGAGAACTTTATATATTGAGAACAGTTTTAGGGAGCGTGTTATAAAATGATAATGCACGTTATGAAATATTCTCGGGGCTTATAAAACATAAACTTAAGCATATTTCCACAGATGACACTGGCCCAATAGCTTTTGTAATGAAATGCTGGCATTTAATTCTTTATAGATGTAGGATGAAAGAGGGTGGAATGAAAGAGAAATTTCGAGTGTGAATTCTTGACTTACATTGTTAAATAAAAAATAGTTTTATTGGGGTGCCTGGGTGGCTCAGTCGGTTAAGTGTCCGACTTCAGCTCAGGTCATGATCTCACGGTTTGTGGGTTCAAGCCCCACATCGGGTTCTGTGCTGGCAGCTCAGAGCCTGGAGCCTATTTCAGATTCTGTCTCCCTCCCTCTCTGCCCCCCCCCCCCGCTCATGCTCTGTCTGTCTCAAAAATAAATTAAAAAAACTATAAAAAAATTAAAATAAAGTTTTATTATTGTTACACAAAATAGTAAGGAAAAGTATTGATACAAGTCCTTGGTGAGCCTACTTTAGGAATTACTTAACTGGTTTTTAATTTCTTTGGTTGAAAAAATCTTTTTAACGTTTATTTTTGAGAGACAGAGCGCGAGTGGGGGAGGGGCAGAGAGCGAGGGAGACACAGAATATGAAGCAGGCTCCAGGCTCTGAGCTGTCAGCACAGAGCCCCACGTGCGGCTCGAACCCACTGACCATGAGATCACCCAGGTGCCCTAATTTTTTTGTTTTTAAAGTAGGCTCTATAGGCAAGGTGGAGTTTGAACTCATAACCCTGAGATCAAGGTAGAGCAGTCAGGCACTCTTAGATTTTTTTTTTTTTAAATAGATGTTTCTAGAATCTTTAGTAAGTTAAAGATTTTACAGTGGGAGATTAAAGACAAACTTCAGATACTTTTCTATAATTGCATGAACTTGTGTGTTTAAGGCTCTATGCAAAAACCTTTAGTTTAAGAATCCTAGGGTCGCCTCGGTGGCTCTGTTAGTTAAGTGCCAGACTTTGGCTCAGGTCATGATCTCAGGGTTCTTGGGTTTGAGCCCTGCCTGCACCGCGCTCTGTGCTGACAGCTCAGAGCCTGGAGCCTGCTTCAGATTCTGTGTCTCCCTCTCTCTCTGCCCCTTCCCATGCTCACGCTCTGTCTTTCTCTCTCTCTCTCTCTCTCTCTCAAAAATAAACATTAAAAATATTAAAAGAGCTATTGCAAGAGCTGAAGGGAGGTTTCAGATACTCAAAGACTGAAATTTTCTGAAAGCTTATAATATTTAAAGTCAGAATTATTTAGGATTATCCATGGGTTTTGCTGGTTATTGACCATGGCAAATAAGTCAGACTCTATGGTTAGGATATGTTTTGGCAAGCAAAGTTTACATGGAATACAATTGGGAAGACAAAATTGCAATTTGTTGCTTAATTTTGGCTTTTATCCAAGAAAACCCCTAACGCTTCTAGTGTAAGTGGGATTAGTGAAAAGTGGACTCTTGAGTTGTCTGTAAGTTTGGATCTGGATAGATCAGTACATTAAAATCTGAATTTTAATTTTTCATCCCCTATGTACTTTCTCAATTTCTCCTTTCCCTATTTGTCTAGGATTCTTTGGTCTTTCTGAACTTTGCAGTTGGCCCAATTTTGTTACCTGGGGATTGTTTTTCCCGCCCGCTGCTACTTGGCCGTCCCGAGTGTGTTGTGGCCTCTTCCTGGTGCATTCTTCCCTGTGGGTCATGGACCCAGCCTGCGGCACCGCTCCCCAGCCGCCACGCCCTCCGGCCCCTCAGCCGGTCCGTTCTGTTGATCGGAACTATCATTCTCAAATTCTGTTGTTAACCAATACCCCCTGGTTTGAAAGCCTTCTTAAGACTACTCTGTCCTACTTTCTTTAAATAGGGACTTCAGAACCTTCTAGTCTTTGTAATTACTGTCTTTTTATTCTTTATTGAAAATTCTCTTCCTCCCACACATGTCTGCTTCCAGTCCCTGGTGTTCTGGAGTTCTCCCTTCTCCCTCAACTTTTCATGGATCGCTTCTTCCTTGCTAAGTTAGCGTGGTATTTTTCCCCTGTTGTCTTCCAAACCTTCATAGAAATTCTTCTGTCATCTTGATTAGCATTATCGCTTTTGATAGACATCTTGTTCCAGCTCTTAAGAGTAAATCCTTTTGGCATAAACTTTTTATGATACTGTATTTTGTATCCCTAGATTTTATTATATTGAAGGTTTCTGAATAACTAGATCATCAAGTGAAGTTTTGAAATCCTTACTTATTTTACTTTGTATGGCTGTTTATAAGTGGTTTTAATAAGCCATATTTCAATGATTCTAAGTCACTGGGTATGCCTTAAAATTGATGGGTCATAGCGTAATGTGCAATACTTTTTCTTTTCTTGAGGTGCATAAAATAATGGTAAGTTTTAATGATTGAGGACATGTTAAATTAGGTAAATAGAGTATTTTCTCTCACACTTTTTCTCCCTGCTATGAATAGTTAGTTTTCTCAGATAATACTTATTGGTGGGAGGGGTCTTTAATTTTTTTATAGCTTTAGTTTGTTGTCCGTTAGTTTCAGTCTGGAGACCTGGGTAAAGACATTTACTTTAAAAAATTGTATTTTACATTACATTGAGTTTTAATTTTATGTTTTGAGAGTAAGTGCAGAGCCTGATGTGGGGCTTGAACCCACAGACTGTGAAATCATGACCTGAGCTGAGATCATAGGACATTTAACCTGCTGATCCATCCAGGTGCCCTACATTGATTTAAAAAATGTTCTAATACTTAGGATAAGCCTGCTTTAAAATATGTTTTTTATTTGTAGGTGGAAGATGAAACGGTCTTACACAACATTCCTTACATGGGGGACGAAGTCCTAGACCAGGATGGGACGTTCATCGAGGAGCTGATAAAAAATTATGATGGAAAAGTACATGGGGATAGAGGTGAGTCGCCTGTTTGTTCTCTTGGAAAAAGGGGCCAGAGAATTGACAGAGATTTTGAGTTTTTAAGCACAGGTATGAAAAAGATATTTTAGAATATTATAAGTAAATTTATTGCTGGATTGGCTTGGGCTTACAAGCCTAAAAATTTTAATGTTTTCCCTCCTTTTATTTTTTTTTTAAATGTTTTTTTATTTCTAGGAGAGAGAGAGAGAGAGAGACAGCATGAGCTGGGGAGGGTCAGAGAAAGAGGGAGTCACAGACTGAAACAGGCTCCAGGCTCTGAGCTGGGCAGTCAGCACAGAGCCCGACGTGGGGCTCGAACCCACGAACCGCGAGATCATGACCTGAGCGAAAGTCGGACGCTTAACTGACTAAGCCACCCAGGCGCCCCTGTTTTCCCTACTTTTAAATTGAATCATTTTTGCTACTTGAAAATGATGCATAGTTGGTCATAGTTGGTTATATCATAAATTATAATGTTAGTGACATGTAAAGTAAATAAAATGGTTTGAGCGTATGCAGATTTTAAGATTGCTTCACAGTAAAACTAGGACCGGGGCTCTGCTTACGTGACACGTGGGTTTCAGAAGGCCTTATGCTCAGATAGATGCCCCCCTTAGCTGCCGCAGTTCTGCATTTCTGTCCCTGCAATCACAGCTTCCGTGTTTTGTGTCCAGGGGACCCCGTCAGTGTCTGGCAGGAGGGTAGCATGTGTAACATCATCACCGCTCTTCTTTTCTGGGGAAAGCGACGGCTTATCAGATGCGTTGTTGGGAGGAGACTGAGGCCACAGTTCGTTTCTAGAGAATTAGGTTATAGTAGCAGGCACTGGAAACTTGTGTTGGGCTTGGGGGGTGGGTAAAGAGAAAATGACTGGTGTTGAAGATAAATTCTTCCTAACTTTGCCTCAGGCCAATATTGAAGGTGATCTCCCTCCTCATTTTAAGAGCAGTGTTCCAGTGCTGATTAATAGGCTCTGGCCGATGCTTCCGCATTAGAAAAAGGCATACATAAACTCATGACCACTTTCCTCTGTATATTTCTGACATTTGACTTGATGAATTTCAGAATGTGGTTTTATAAATGATGAAATTTTTGTGGAGTTGGTGAATGCTCTGGGTCAGTACAATGATGATGATGATGATGATGATGGAGATGATCCTGATGAAAGAGAAGAAAAACAGAAAGATCTGGAGGAGAACAGAGATGGTATGTCTCTTTATTAGGTTTGTGTGTGGCCCTGACAGCATCTTAGAGGATTATTTGTAAGATTTCATTCTGTACTTGTCTTTATTTCCTGTGTCTAACAAAAGAACGTACTGTTTTGGGGATTTTGCTGGGTAATCATCATAACCCGTATTCTAATATTGATCACTGACCGTACAAGTGGTATACCAGTCACTTTGTGTGCACCAGATGTGGCTTTCCTCATCATGTCTGTTTTATCGTTGAAGAGAAAAGGCTTAGTGCAGTTAAGTAACATATTTAAGATTACATTCTTGGAGGAAGAAGCGGAACCCAGAACCCTGTGCCTGTCACCCCTCCGAATGCCCCTGCTTTTAGCCCCTACACTATGGCTTATCAGGCAAACAGATTGGCCCAGTCCAGAGTCCAGAGCTGGCGAGACTTGGCAGAGCTCGTTGTTAAACAGCATAGAAGAACATTGGGGGAAAACTTCAATTTGAAAGAAGCAAAATGTTTTCATAACAGGCAGTGGTCACGTAGTTCATCTCCTTGATTTTACAAAGAAGAATCAGAGCCCGGGAAATAAGTCTGTGGGCAGGGCCACAGACCCAGTCAGTAGCAGAGCTGGGATTCGCACCCGGGGCTTCTCCCTCCCGGTGCGCCTAAAACTTGACGTATTTGATTTTAAGTGTTTTGTTCGTGTGGCCTCTTGCTCCCTGGAGGCCTGTGACGTGTCAGAAGTAAGCGAAACACGGAGGTGATGATTTTCGTAGAGAATTAGCTCTGTTAGATGTAGTTGTGTGGAGGAAATGAAAGACCGAAAGACTTGCTTTCTTTCATCTTTTCCCCTTTCTTATTTCCCACTATAGATAAAGAAAGCCGCCCGCCTCGGAAATTTCCTTCTGATAAAATTTTTGAAGCCATTTCCTCAATGTTTCCAGATAAGGGCACAGCAGAAGAACTCAAGGAAAAGTAAGATTTGTTCTCTGAGGCAGTCTGGCCCCGTATGGTACGTAGCCCAGCATTTTGGTTCATCAGTGTCGAGCTCATGGAGCCGACAAGTCTCTGCGCACAGAGCCACGGGCTTCTTGACACCCGTGTGAGGTGCTGTCCTGCACGGCGTTGACTGTGGATGCAGTGTGCATGCGCACACACGCACGGTTTCCGGTAATGCATGAGAGAATTTCTCAGGACACTTGTAGAGTGTAGTTGATGTTTATTTTAACGAATATGTAACATTTTTCATGGTTTGAATCCCATCTGTGAACTTGAATCTTTTTTTTAAGTTTATGTATTTATTTTGAGAGTGTGAGCAAGAGCACAGGCTAGGGAGGGGCAGAGAGGAGACACAGAATCCCAAGCAGGCTCTGTGCCATAAGCGTGGAGCCCAGTGCAGGACTCGAACCCACAAACTAAGATCATGATCTGAGCCAAAATCAAGAGTCGGATGCTTAACTGACTGCACCGCCAAGGCGTCCCGTGAACTTGATTTTTGATACAGTGTGCAGAATATTTTATTGGCTCTTCATCTAACTAAGATGGTTTTGGGTCAGACCTTTCCTTGTGTGTGGCTTGGGCATGATGGGCAAACATCGCCACGGCTACGCGGGGCCCTGCGGAGACTGGGTTTTCAGGGAAGGGGTTGTGGTCGTGCCCTCACCTCCCTTGCCTGCGGCCCCCCGCAGGTATAAGGAGCTGACGGAGCAGCAGCTCCCGGGCGCTCTTCCTCCTGAGTGCACTCCGAACATCGACGGGCCGAACGCCAAGTCCGTGCAGAGGGAGCAGAGCCTGCACTCCTTCCACACGCTCTTCTGCCGGCGCTGCTTTAAGTACGACTGCTTCCTGCACCGTAAGTGTGGCTGCGCCTTCCTGCTGTGTGTTGTGGGTCCTGTGGCCCAGCGCCGGGAAGCGGTGTCCTTGATCGCAACTAGAATTGACCGTTTCACCTGGCGGTCAAGACTGAGAGCTGTGCTGGGATCGGAGGGTTGGTGTTCTGTGGTTTGTTGCTTGAGGGTTGCTGTGCAGTCTTGAAGTTGGACCACCTGGCGCGGTACTCCCACTGCAGAGTACGGGCCAGCGGGGTTCCCGTAGGTCTCGCCTCGCTCCTGAGTGTCGCAAAGCTGTGGCTGTGACCCGGCTCGTGGGCTCAAGTGGCAGCACTGCTGAAGTGCTGAACACGTTGTGTTGGATGAGAAATTGCCTAAAAGAGATGTTTGTAGGTATTCTTGTCTATTTAGTGTTTGCCGTCTTTTTTAAATTTGATCCTCTGAGTAAGTTTCTTTTAAAAATACCTGCAGTTGATGGGCTCCTGGGCGGCTCAGTCAGTTAAGCGTCTGACTTGGGCTCAGGTCATGCCCCCACGGCTCATGAATTCGATCTCCTGCATCGGGCTTTCTGTTGTCCACGCAAAGCCTGCTTTGGATCCTCTGTTCCCCCTCTTGCTTGTTCTCTGTCTCTCCCCAATGTTTTAATTTTTTTTTTTTGAATATTTTTTATTTATTTCTAGGAGAGAGAGAGAGAGACAGCGTGAGCAGGGGAGGGTCAGAGAGAGAGGGAGACACAGAATCCAAAACAGGCTCCAGGCTCTTAGCTGTCAGCACAGAGCCTGATGCTGGGCTCGAACCCACAAACCGCGAGATCATGACCTAAGCGAAAGTCGGACGCTTAACCGACTAAGCCACCCAGGCGCCCCCTCAGTGTTTTAATTTTTAAAGAAATATATATTATTTAATGTTTTATTATTTGTTGAGCATAAGTGGGGGAGGGGCAGAGAGAGACACGGAAGATCTGAAGCAGGCTCTGCGCTGACGGGCTGAGTCCAGTGGGGCTTGAACTCATAAACCTCGAGATCATGACTTGAGGTGAAATCGGTCGCTCAATGGACTGAGCGTCCCAGGTGCTTCTCATTTTTTTGTTTTTTAAAGATTTTATTGTTATTACTTAGAGAGGGTGAGAGGGAGAGAGAGAACCTCAGGCAGGCTCCATCCCACCATTCCAGTGTCATGACCGGAGCTGAAATCTAGAGTCACATACTCAGCTGACTGAGCCACTCAGGCACCCCAAAGATTTTATTTTTTAAGTAATCTCTGCCCCCAGTGTGGGGCTTGAACTCATGACTCTGAGACCAAGAGTCGCGCACTTTACTGACTGAACCAGCCCCCCTCCCCCCCGGCCGGTTTATAAAGTTCTGTCCGGTTCTTAGGAAGAATAGTGTGAATTGCATCCAGGTGTCAGAACAGTGGAGCGGAAGCTCCACGCGGGAGTCCGGGAACCGGTGCCTCCAGTCTGTGGACGTAGTACTTCAGTGCCGTCTCGGTGCAGGTGAGCCAGGAAGTAGGCTGCTGCTCCTGATCACGATTACAGGAGCTTTTTTGTCATGGTCTTCAGATTTGAGTAGTTGAGACGAACCCTGAACCTGATAAATCCCTCTTGTCAAGCTGGGGACATTGTAGTGAACTTCGCTTCGGGGGGATGGCGGGCTGGCCACACGTGGCACTCGGAGCGGTGGGTCCCTGGCTGCCACGCCCCTTCTTCCTTCCTTCCTTCCTTCCTTCCCTTCTCCGTGCACTGGAGCCAGGCTCATCGTCATTCAGCCTGGACGGATTCTGTGGGGACTCGCTGCGTCCCACCAGCTTTGGCCAAACCTCGCAGACCGTCTCCTGGGCAAAGGGAACCAGTCAGTACGTCGTTAGATGCATGTTCAACGTAGCGTTTTGTACCTATGATAGAATAACAGCGCGTCACCAGCTCTTGTGAAGATTAATTTTATTATGATGCGTAAAATACTTAGAACAGTACCTGGCTTGTTTTTAGTTACTATTTTTTAAACAAAAATGTCTACACATGGTAGACGTTTCAAAAATGTATTAAAAGGTGTCCAGTGGATTCTTCCTGCCACGTGTGCCCCACGCATAGAGTTTGTACCTTCCTCCTTAGACCACTAACCTCAGTTCTTCTGTATCTTTCTGTAGTATCCTCTGGCAAAATGCAAAGATGTTCTTTTCCCTACCGTCCTTCTCACAAGGTGCCATACTCGTGAGGCTTCTCCCTGTTTTGAGTTCATGGTGTAGAGGAAGTTCCTGTCTGGAGAGCCGCGTAGCCTTCCATCCCAGGAGGCAGTGCAACTCAGCATTTGGGTCCTGTCGCGCCTTTTGCCGTGACAGTGCCGCGGTGAATGACCTTGGCCATGCCTGCACAGCGTTTGTATAAGTGTAGGTTAACCTGGTCCGCTGGTTTTGGCTTCGCTCTTTTGCATTTAACTCTTTGATCCTTTGGAAGTGAGTGATTTTGATAGAGTTTTGGATCTACTTCTCCCCACCCCCAAGGCTGCATAGTGGTTTCCATGCCATTTCCTGGAAAGGCCGCCCTCCGTGCCTGTTACCACGTGTGCTCGGCTCTCTTTTTCTGTGTTCTCTTCCAAGAGGCTTTATTCAGAGATCTCTTGCCTGTTCCTTCTGGTTCTTTAATGTAAATTTTAGAATCAGTTTGTCTAATTACAAAAAAAGTGTAGGTAATATCTTCATTGGAACTCCGTTAAATTTATAAATTACCTAAGGGGAAATTGACATTTTAAAATGAGGATTAAGTGTAACCTATGATCAGGTTTCCTTCTGTGTCCTTTAATAACCTCGAATTTTCCTCATGTGGCTCTTCTACATTCTTTCATAAGATGAGTTCTAGGTTAATGGGTTGTTGCTGGGCTTTTTCTCTTTAAGTGTTACATGTTTTATACCTTGATACCTTATGGAATTGTCCTTGTTTATAGTAGTTTCTCAGTGGATTTTTTTTTGAGTTTTCTAGTTCTGTAGGTAGACTGTAGTTGTTGAGATTTTGTCTTTATGACTAATTTCTTTCCGTGTCTAATTACGTTGGCTTATATCTTCAATGCAGTGTTAGATACTTTTGGTACTAGCAGATACATTTTCTGTTGCATCTGGATCAGTTTTGGAAATTACCTGTTATACCCACGTTTTGAAATTTATTTTTATAAAGTTGATCTGGGTGTTCAGTGATTCTTCTTTCTTTCATTTTTTTGATGCACCTAAGTGATGTCTGTTTTATTTTAAGAATCTGTTTTCTGTATTTCCCCCTCAGAATCAGCTACTGTATTAGTTTTGCTACTTTTCTCTTTATGAGTCTGATTTTTGGCTTTATGTGGTGAATACCCAGAGAGTTGTTACTAGAGCACGGTTTCAACTTCTCTTAGGCTGATATTTGATCATTATTGTCTTCAGGAATTTTAAGGAATGTTGACTGTTTTCTTTTTATTTATTTATTTAAAAAATTTTTTTTTAATGTTTTATTTATTTCTAGGAGAGAGAGAGAGACAGTGTGAGCAGGGGAGGGTCAGAGAGAGAGGGAGTCACAGACTGAAACAGGCTCCAGGCTCTGAGCTGGCAGTCAGCACAGAGCCCGACGCGGGGCCCGAACCCACGAACCGCGAGATCATGACCTAAGCGAAAGTCGGATGCTTAACTGACTAAGCCACCCAGGCACCCCAACTGTTTTCTTTTTAACTTGTTTACGGGAGAATTTTTAACTTCTGGGTAGAAGGGTCTTTTTGGATGTCATCTATTTTAATTATTTCTGTGCAGTAACCTGATTCCAGGCCTTATCTGTGATTTAGATGTTGGGGTATCTACCATTTTTGTCTGTAAGGAAGAAGTTTTGATGGTTAGGGGGATTTGCAGTTCATCCGAACCAGAAGCTGAGTATCTGTCTGACCGTGGGTCTTTTTTATTAGAGGGACTTACACGTTCGAATGAACCTCTAAGGATACATGGTTTTGGTTTGGGAACAAATTCCACTTTGTATTCCAGATAACTTTTAGGCCATGATCCATTTTGTAAATTGGAAATGGGCTGTTCTGCAAACTTGGGCGTCCTGTAATTTCTTTCTTGCTTGCCTTTTAAAAAAGTTTAGGCAAACCATGAGAGACTCTTGAATCCTGAGAACAAACTGAGGGCTGATGGGGGTGGGGAGAGGGGAAGGGGGGTCATGGGCATGGAGGAGGGCACTTGTGGGGATGAGCACTGGGTGTTCTATGGAAACCAACTTGATAGTAAACTATGAAAAAATTTATTTATTAAAAAAATTTTTTTAATGTTTTATTTATTTCTGAGAGAAAGTCAGCGTGAGCAGTGGAGGATCAGAGAGAGAGAGGGAGATACAGAATCTGAAACAGGCCCCAGGCTCTGAGCTAGCTGTCAACACAGAGCCTGATGCAGGGCTCGAACCCACAAACCATGAGATTATGAGCTGAGCCGAAGCTGGACACTTAACCGACTGAGCGACCCAGGTGCCCCAAAAAAGTTTTTGAGAGAGTGCATGCGAATGGGGGAGGGGCAGGAGAGCGAGGGAGAGAGAGAATCATGGGGCTCAGTCCCATGAACCATAAGTTTGTGACCTGAGCTGAAATCAAGAGTCGGACGCTTAACTGACTGAGACCCCCAGCTGCCCTGATGTCATTTCTTTATAAAAATTTCAGCCTAAAATTGGCTGCCTGGTCTGTCTTTGACGCTTACTAGAGGAACCAGGGTCAGCTCCTGAATGGACTGTGGTGGGTATAAAGAAGTGACACATTTCCTGATAGGTCAGGAAGGCAGGCAGCCTGGGAAATTAAGGTTGGGAAATTTCATGTGCTTAAATAGGATCAAAGTTCTAGTAGAAGCCTGGAATAAATGTTTTGTTAGGTTTTCTATTCTCTGAATGGCTTACAGAGGAATCCGTTTTAAGCATAAAACCCGTTTGTCACTTTTGATATTATGTAAAAGTCTAGGCTTTTTGGAATGTGTATTAATGCTAATTGTAGATCTTTTAACATTTTAATTGTTAGAATTTCAGAAACTGTTCCAAAGTTTGCAGTTGATGGTTGACTTTCTTTTTTAGTATTTCAGATGTGTAATGATTAAAATACAGACCTAGGAAGTTCATACTTGCCATATAATTAACGGAGTGGCTTACCGTCCCTACATCTTGATTTTCCTCATCTGTAATTGGGGGTGAGGATCCCGACGCCTGGGGGATTTCTTGTGTGCTTCGAACACAGAAGTGTCTACTGTTGGCTGCCGTCACTGCCTGCTGTTGTTACTACTGTCCCATGCTCTGAGCATTGACATGGTCATTTTGTAGGGTACTTCTTAATAGTCTGAGCTCTGGTGGACAGAGAATATATAGGATTCCAACTGTAAGTATATTCAGAAAGAATCCTTAATGCCAGGTTCTAATCAGAGCAGACAAGATCAGTACTTGGGCAGAAGTTAATGTATAAACGCGACACTTTGTACTAATCTGCGATCAGTTGTTTTGTCATAATTATCACAGGACATCGAGCTGAAGTATGTAGGAGAAGTGAACGTCGCAACAGGGTGGGGGGCAGGGAAGGCGTCTCTCCCTGCCTGTGGTGCAGCGTGTTGGGTGCCGGTCTCAGCTCACTTGCCGCCTGCCCGCGAACCTGCCACGCGGATTATTTAGTCCCATTTCCTAATCTGTAAAACCACCACTGGAAGTAGGTGACTGCTAGGGTTTGTCCACCTCCGCAATCCTCGAGTTCTCCAGTTCTGCATGTGCGGCTCCATGCGGAAAGACTTTACAAGATTCTGAGGGGCTATTCGGGATTTTTAGCTGGTTTTTAGAACCTCCAGTTTACTTAAATACAGGTATAGGGAGGAGTGGGAACTGGATATTGTAAGTCTTTTTATCTTTGCTTGACAACCTTTAGATGAGATTTTTCATCAAGATTTTATAGGTTGCTTTTGAAAAAAACCAAACCAAACCCCTAGAAGCGCTCAACGTTTCTTGTTCTCTTTTTGTCAAGTTTTAGAAAACATACCCTGCTTGAATGTTCTTTTTAACAGTTTTACTGATTAGGTTATTTTATATCATCTTTTCCCCTCATATTATATTTAGCTTGAAATATATTTTAATAACATAGTTGAAATATTAGTACTTTAAGATGCTGATGTGAAACTATTAAGTGCTCTGAAAATCTAAAGTAGTCCAGACATTTCTAGAAGGGGGAGTTCTTTGTGTACTTAGTTTCCTTAAATAATTGGAAGATTGAAATTCTGCCGAGGGAAGTCTAACAATGAGAATACTTCTCTTTCTTGAGCTAAGCGCAATGTGAAATTAACAATGGTACTTTAACAATTATTAAAGTACCTTTGACTATCAGTGTGTTAGTTTTTCCTGTAGAGCCAACACGTGACTTACGAGCAGCCCTTGCAGCGGCCCCAGCTCGTGTCGCACAGCGGTTGCTGTCCTCGCTTGTGTTCGGGCCTCTATGTTTTCCACGGGCTCAGGTGAAATCAGGAACATCGTCTTTAAACAGAGGAGCTATCCAGACTAAAAATGAGTTTTACCAAAAACATATCAGTATGTGCTGCTGGCTCTGGCTAAGGGTGATCTTGTTTCTTGGATGGATGCAGTTCCTTGCTGCTGATGTGACCTTAACCTTCCATAGGCTCTGACTTTTATTTTTGGGGTTCTCACCTGGTCAGAAATGTAACCCAGTGCTAAATGTGTCATGGTGTCACCCTCTCATTCCAGGGAAATCGAACTCACTTCAAACAGAATTTGAGCCTTGAATTTCTACTTTAAAGATCTCACTTTGTTGTCTTTTTCTTGTTCTCCTCATCAGTCAGTTCATCTTTCCCGTTTAAGTTCTGTGCATAGAATTATGGCTTTCTACAGATGGTTTTTAAATGGTTTGTTTCATGATTGTGTCAGTTGTTTTTATCCAAATTAGATCATTTTTGTGTTGTGTGATTTGAACAGGGCATTTGTAGCATTTGCCTTGGTAGCTGGAAGCAGGCTTTCTCGAGGGTTTCTCCTACCTTCTCACTGCTTTGCATTCACACTCAGTTAGTTGGCCAGTGTGGTGTACTCTGAATCTTGTTACCACGTTGCTTGGGGACTTTAAGTTTCAAACACTTTTGTTTCTAGAACCTGTTTTGTGTGACCATGTATTTCCTATAGAAGTCATGTCTAGGTTCTTGAATTGTGTCTGAGCCAAAGTGATGGAGCTTCAGTAGTCTGAGGGTATCTTCTTTATTTTTTATTGTTATTAAAAAATATTATTTTTTAAAGTTTATTTTGAGAAGGGTGAAAGAGAATCTGAAGCAGGCTCCCTGCTGTCAGTGCAGAGGCCGATGCGGGGCCTAATCCCACAAAAATGAAATTGTGACCTGAAGCCAAAGCTGAGAATCACTTAACTGATTGAGCCACCCAGGTGCCTCGTCCTCTTTTATAGTATTTTTTAGTTTTTTTATTAAAAGGATTTTTTAAAATGTTTATTTTTGAGAGACAGAGAGACAGCGTGAGTGGGGGAGGGCAGAGTGAGAGACAGAGACACAGAATTGGAAGCAGGCTCCAGGCTCGGAGCTGTCAGCACAGAGCCTGATGTGGGGCTCGAACCGACAAACCGTGAGATCACGACCTGAGCCGAAGTCGGACGCTTAACCCACTGAGCCACCCAGGCACCCCCTCCCTGTCCTCTATTTTAAAAAACTAGTTTTAAACAAGTGCTGTCCCATTCTTGTCCCACTTGAGACGCTGATTGCTGACCTTTATTTAGAAATCAAGAAATTGTAGATGCTAGAAATCTTTGGTAAAAATAGGAAATCTGATTTCATCGTAGAGGGGTATATCCATTATTTCTAATTAAAGACTCAAATATTCGTGTTCAGAGTTAAGAGTTTATGTGCATCAATTATACTTGCAAGGAGAAAAGGAGGAAACCCCTAATCATTCCAGAATGTACTGTTTCCTCCCTGGTTACGGGTTCGTGGGGAGGACTGGTGGTATGCCAGGGGAGAGTCGGGGAAAATACGTTGAGATGAGTCAAGAAGAGCTTGAAGGGAAGTTCTGTAATGGAAACCCTATGTTGGCAAGGTTGTAATGTACTAGTTGACTGTTTCCAGTGAAACTGGAAATGACGAGTGACTATAGTCCTATTCGGATATTTTGTTTATTTTGCAGCTTTTCACGCAACACCCAACACTTACAAGCGGAAGAACACAGAAACGGCTCTGGACAACAAGCCATGTGGACCACAGTGTTACCAGCACCTGGTAAGCATGAGGGCTGCCTGCTCCGGAGTCTTGCCAGGGGACGGGGGTGAGGTCTGGGAGGCCAGTGTGGGCCCTCCTGCTCCTGTACCTTGGCCATGTGGTGGGCAGGGGCTCTCCCCGTTGCCGTTTCTTCCCTCACGGTCACCTTCTGCACATTCTGGTCCTTTGTGAATCTCATAGTATTCTTGGTCTCTCTGTGTTGACCTCTTCAACCTGGCAAGGTTGTTAGCATCAGGGACTCTTACACCCGCCGGAGTCATGAGTGTGAGAAGGACAGGTGGCTGCTTCAGCCCCAGAAGCTCATAATTGTCCATGGTGGTTCCCAAGCCTTCCTCAGGGTTCTAGACCCATGGTGGTTGCGGTGAGGTGACAGACGCCACAGATTTTTTTTTTTAACGATGGAGAGAAGGGTTTAGGAAGATATGAGGTAGAACAGTTTTTTTTTTTTTTACGGGTACTATCTTATTTTTACCACTTCCCCTCTTTGAACCAAGCCATTGCTACCTAGGAACTAGATGGGTATATATTGCCTGTTGCATTTTGGACAGAAGATTCATTGAATGGCACCTGCAGAAGGTATCCTATTTTTAAGCAGTTTGGTTTGCGTAGAAAGAAGTATAAATCTGTTGGCTGCTCTCAAACTTCTCCCTTCTGCTGCCACTGTGTGGGATTCCGGAGCACAGCTATAGAATATTTGGTGGCAGCTGGGGTTTTCCTGCGCTCATCTGACATGTTTCTGTGTCTCTCTGTGATCCACGATCGTACCGTCGTCGCATACGCTTGGAGGCTGGCTTATCAGACTTGCTGATGCCAAATGCACTGTTTTCACGGTTTTGGGGGGCCGTGCAACCCTCCCAGGAAAAGGGGGATGTTCTTTTTAATAGTAAGGCAGGATGCGACAAAGCCCAGCGTGCTTCTGTGATTCGTGTTCTCTGTGTGTTCCTGAAATCTCTCCAGAGAGAGGCACCTAAGAGACCCTGCAGTAGGAAAGTCGGGGTCTGGATGCACGTTAGGTGTGCGATTCTTCTCATGAAGGTTCACGTTTAAAGAGACTTACCTGTTTATATTTTGTTGTAATCCATGAATAGAACACAGCTCACAGGTTCATGGAGAGTGGCCTCGCCTGCTCTCACACCCTGTAGCACAGACAGAACCTAGACTGATATTTCGGAAATTTTCAAACTATCGAAAGCAGACAGAAAGCCAGGATGTGCAAATGATTATTGGTGAACGTGGGTATCGTGGGAATTTATTGGCTGACTTGCTTTGTGCGTCTTTTTATCTCATTCTACACGCCGAGTTGGAGCTGTTTACCGTGGTGTTTGCGCCTTTGCATCCGTAGGAAGGAGCGAAGGAGTTTGCTGCCGCCCTCACGGCCGAGCGGATAAAGACGCCGCCGAAGCGACCCGGAGGCCGCAGGAGGGGGAGGCTGCCCAACAACAGCAGCAGGCCCAGTACCCCCACCATCAATGTGCTGGAGTCGAAGGACACAGACAGCGACCGGGAGGCGGGGGCCGAGACGGGCGGGGAGAACAACGACAAGGAGGAGGAGGAGAAGAAGGACGAGACGTCCAGCTCCTCCGGTGAGACGCGGGGCGCTGGGCGGGGCTCTGCTTGGAGGGGTCGCGGGCGCGGGGCCGGGTTCTGCCGCCTCTGCTCACATCCCGGCCCGCGCGTCGGGGGGGGACGGGCGGCGTGTGTCCCCTTCCGCGTCGCTTCCCTTCCTCATGCGGTTTAATGCCGTTGATGTCTGTGCGAGGTCTGGGTTGGAAGGGCCCACCGGAAGTGCCGGCCACTGTCGTACTGCTGGGATTGCACTTGTCCTCTCGGCCCTGTGACTGACTGACAGCAGTAGACCCTTCGCTTTCATTTTATTAGTTTTTTGAGTAAGCTCTCTACCCACAGTGGGGCGTGTGAACCTGTGACCCCGAGATCCAGAGCTTCAGGCTTTACCGACCAGCCTGCCAAGCGCTGGTGGCCCCCCTGCTCGCATCCAGAAGGTTGTGTTAAAGGGGACCCAGTCTGTGCTCCCTGGGAGGCTTAGGGGCGGTTTCCAGCCTTCTTCTTGAGATGATTCACTCCCTGCTTTTTTTTTTTAAGCACAACACTTGAGTTTTACTCTTTCTTTCTTCCCCTCTCTCTCCCTTATTTATTTTGAGAGTGTGGAGGAGGGGCAGAGAGGGAGGGAGGGAGAAAATGCCAAGCAGGCTCCACGCTGTCATCGCAGAGCCCTATGTGGGTATCGATCCCACGAACTGTGAGATCCTGACCAGAGCCAAGATCAGGAGTTGAACGCTGAGCCCACTGAGCCACCCAGGTGCCCCAAATTGTCATTTTTTGACCAGTGGGTAATTTTGGTTTTCTAGAAGCGAATTCTCGGTGTCAGACGCCAATAAAGATGAAGCCAAACATTGAGCCTCCTGAGAACGTGGAGTGGAGTGGCGCCGAGGCCTCCATGTTCCGGGTCCTCATCGGCACGTATTATGACAATTTCTGTGCCATTGCCAGTCTCATCGGGACCAAAACTTGTAGACAGGTAAGCCTATATAGTAAAACCCTGTTTCAGGAACTTCAGAGGGAAAACAGGTAGTCCCTGTCCAAACAGAAGAACATTCCTGGTTATTCTTAAGCTCCTGTTCATCTCCCGAAAAGTAGATTAATCTTTTGTTCACTGAGCGGGAATGGACAGGAAATGATTCTTCTGACTTTAGAGATCTCAGGTAGGGGATCTAGAGAGAGAGGAAGACTGTAGGTGAACCTTGCGACTCTCGGTCAGAGTGTGGGTCGGTCAGCGTCTGTCCCAGTGCCTGGCAGTGCAGAGGCAGAGGCAGAGGTGGGCAGGCTTCTGGGATGGGGGAGGCGGCGCACACGGGTTTGCCTAAACACATGGTCCTCACGGCCCTGCACCTCCTGCCAGGTGTATGAGTTCCGTGTCAAAGAATCGAGCATTATAGCTCCAGTGCCGGCTGAGGATGTCGATACCCCTCCAAGGAAGAAGAAGAGGAAACACCGGTAAGTTGGCACATGGCCCATCCGGCAGGTTCCCTGGATGCTTCTGAGGGCAGTGGTCAGCCTTCGCTCTGTGACAGAAGCTGTAGTCTTGTCGGCCTAGGCTGTCGCTGGTATTTACCTCTTACGAGTACAGTAGCCACAGCAGAGTCAGCGTGTTAGGAGAATGTAACGGTAGCTTCTGTAGTGATGGCTCCATCGACAATTGAGCATGCACTCTAAGATGTGTTCCTGGGCGTGAGTGCTGAGCGGGGCGCTGAGCTTGTTTTTATTCTACGAGCCTGAATTCTCTACGTGTGTGCTGTGACTTTCTCTTCTTTTAAAAAATTTTTTTTCATTTTTAAGGTTTATTTTTGAGAGAACATGTGTGGGCAGGGGAGGGGCAGAGAGAGAAAGGGAGACACAGAATCTGAGGCAGGCTCCAGGCTCTGAGCTGTCAGCACAGCCCAACACGGGGCTCG
This sequence comes from Hyaena hyaena, assembly GCF_003009895.1. NCBI lineage: Eukaryota > Metazoa > Chordata > Mammalia > Carnivora > Hyaenidae > Hyaena > Hyaena hyaena. The sequence continues at coordinate 640,013 of NW_024081102.1, read as the reverse complement.
ATCCCACAAACCGTGAGATCATGACACTTAACCACCTGAGCCACCCAGGCACCCCATGTCACTTTCTTCTCAATAGACACCTTGCATTAAGCCTCTGTGAAGGTCACCTTTTACAAAGGCTTGCCTGGAAGGGAGTGTTTTCAGGCAAACTTGATTTAAGTTTATGTATCTTGGGGGGGTGGGTGGGGAACAGAACAAGTGGGCGAGGGGCAGAGAGAGAGAGAGAGAAAATCCCATGCGGGCTTCATGTTGCCAGTGTGGAGCCTGATGTGGGGCTCGAACTGGGTAAGCCATGAGTGAGCTCATGACCTGAGCCAAAACTAAGAGTCGGATGCTCAACTGGAGCCACCCCGGGGCTGACTTGATTTGTTAGTGTGGAGCCAGACACCTTGGCCTACTTTCCTCCCCCTCCGCACGTTCTTGAGAGAGAAACATGGTTGGGTGTGGGGTAAAGGACGACTGTGCTTTGGAAATTGCATACACGCTCCTTTCTGTTAGAAAGGCAGGGTCCACTTGATTTAGAACCTGAAGAACTTAGAAGTTCTTCTCACAGGAATTTAGGCTTAAGTTTATTGAATTCTGATCACACAGCTCAATGGAATTATTAAAGATGCCTGAAATCAACTGTACTATTTGAGGTTCATCTACATCTGAATGAGCCCAACCACTGTGCCTTGCCTGACTGAGGAGGGGGAGGCATGGAGGGGGGGTGGTCTCTTCTCTCGTGGTTACAGCCGACCCTTGAACAACATAAGTCTGAACTGCCAGGGTTTGTAAAACTGTTGGGGGCAGGGGTGGTAGGGATAAGTACAGTCCTGTAAATAATGTTTTATGATTTTTCTCAACACACTTTTCTGTAGCTTTATTGTAAAAACACAGTACACATATGGTACATGTGATGTACGAAATACGTATTAACTGATTATTACCGTGAGGCTTGGTGTTCACAGGCTACACAGTAGGTATGTTTCGGGGGAGTCAAAAGGTAGATGCACAGTTTTTACGGTGTGGGGGTTTGCCCCTAACCCCGCGTTGTTCAAGGGTCAGCCGTACTCGGGTTCCTGGCCCGCCCTGACCCGTTGGAGTGGCTTCTGTTGGATCTGTGCCGCGACTACTCCCCGGCTTCACAAAGACGACCTTGATTTTCTGTGTTTTGCAGGTTGTGGGCTGCCCACTGCAGAAAGATACAGCTGAAAAAGGGTTAGCATTTTTCCTTTCCACTTCTAATTAACTTAAAAACGTCTCGTTTGTTTCAGACCAGTAACTGCGTTAGTGTTGGGGATGTTCTGATAGAATTGACTTACATTAAGCCCATTTCAGTGGAGGACGTCTGTGGATTAGCTGCTAGTCAGTCCTGTGCCGCGGGGAGAGCTGGCTGCCTGGAGGGGAGCGGGCCAGTCCGTGAAAAGGATGACTCCGGATGTAGGGCTGGGAGGGGACAGGGAGGACTCTGGGAGCGGGGTGGAGTGGGGGGGCGGGGGGGGCAGTGCTCTGGACTGCCCCAGCATGTGGGGGATGGGAGGGACCGTCTCCCATCGCTTCGTAGGCAGAAACGTGTCCTACTGTAGGTACATGGGGAACACTTGCTGCTCCTCCGTGTAACGCAGAAGATGGGATCCTCGTTCGTTGTGTGCGACCCCGTTACACCTGGGTGACCTGCCTGCATGTTCTCTTCGTGCAGATGGCTCCTCTAATCATGTTTACAACTATCAGCCCTGTGACCACCCACGGCAGCCTTGTGACAGTTCGTGCCCTTGTGTGATAGCACAGAATTTCTGTGAGAAGTTTTGTCAGTGCAGTTCAGAGTGTAAGTATGGGCTGAACTGCACGGGAATTTCCTTCTTAGGCTGAACTGCTGACCGAAAGCCCGGGTAAGCAAAACCCGGCCGCCCGGGCTTGGTCTCCCCTTGAGGACATCTGCTTACCCCAGAAGGATTTGCGGGCCCCCACGTGGGACGCCGTGCGCACGGCCCGGGTGGGTCTGTGGGCAGGTGAGGCAGGTTGGAGTTTGTAAAGGAGATTTTCTTGGATTGTTCACATTAGATCGCAGTCAAGTTGCGTGGGACGTACAGGGTGTCCAGAAGTGGCTGCCGGAGGCTATGTCTACCCAAACCCATCGGGGGTTTGGAACGGGGCATAAGTGGCCTGTCAGCGGGTCGTGAAACTACGCGGCCAGCGCGGGTGCCAGGGAAATCCCTAGGGCTCTAGACTCTTAGGGTGGTTGTGAACCATGGCTACTACTGTTTAGTTTCTAAATGTTTATTTTTGAGAGAGAGCACAGGTGCACAATTGGGCGGGGGGCAGAGAGAAAATGGGAGACGGAATCCAAAGCAGGTTCTGGGCCACCAGCACAGAGCCCGACACTTGGCTCGAAACTCCTGGGCTGTGAGATCATGACCTGAACCAAAGTTGGACAGTCAGCCCCCAGGCGCCCCTCTGTGGGTATTCTTCAGTCTGGATCTTTCCTTCACACCTGTGTTAGCGCTAGAGCTTTGCAGTTCACGCGCCATCCAGCAAGTGAAAGTGGAAGAGCAGGAGCCCCGGGGGGCGGGTCTCCGTCCTGACGGCTGTAACTTCAGTTCCGGTGTTTCCTCTTCTGTCTGGGGGCAGGGGGTACGGTGGGGAGGGTCACACGAGACCGAGGTTGTGACGAGGCCCATCTCTCTGAAGGTCAGAACCGCTTCCCTGGCTGCCGCTGCAAAGCCCAGTGCAACACCAAGCAGTGCCCGTGCTACCTGGCCGTGCGCGAGTGCGACCCCGACCTCTGCCTCACGTGTGGTGCGGCCGACCACTGGGACAGCAAGAACGTGTCCTGCAAGAACTGCAGCATCCAGCGGGGCTCCAAGAAGGTGGGGCCCGCCCTCCAGTGCCGTCAGCGCCGCGATTGGTGGCTGGTTTTTTTCTGGGGAATGTGCCCTGAGGCAGAGGGCACCTTCCGGTGGCGTCACATGAACCAGTAAATTCTGACGCGCAGCTATGAGAGGCATCAGATTCAGAAGAGCAGTTTTTCTAGTTGCTTCTAGAGCTAGTCTCCATGTAAATAAGTGGTGTTCCGGTCAGAATCTAGACACTTGATTTTTCTCAGATCACATCCAAGCTGCTTTATTGTGCAGAGGGAAAGGGGAGTATTTTCGGGGGTAGGTTCTAAGTTCTGCCCACTGCGGAACTCGTTCCGCTTTCTTCACGAACCCTGAGAACACCGCGGCGGGACTTGCGTGACTGAGGCCTGCGAGGCGCCTGTGGGTGTTTTACCCGCAGCAACCAGGAGGTCTGTTACCTGGACAACACGCACTTGGGAAATTCTGTACCTGATTTTTTAGGGTAGGTAGCTGAAGGGTTTCTTGCGTTAATCATTTTTATAACAGCTGATGCTTAGTTTTAGAAGTTTATTATTTGTGAACGAGAGAGAATCCCAAGCGGGCTCCATCCTCAGTGCACAGCCCGACCTTGGGACTGGATCCATGACTGTGCCGCAGTCAGCAGTGGGACGCGCCCCTGACTGGTGCCCCCTCCCGCCCCCAAGGCTGACACTTGGGTAACAGCAGGCCCTGCTCACAGTGTGTTGTGTGGGGACTTCTAGTCCTCAGAACTCCAGGAGTTATGAGACTCACCCCATTTTATAGGTTAGGTGCAGTGACCCCCCACCCAGGCATTCTGGCCCAGAGCCCCTGCTGCCGACCGTCATGGCCCAAGTCACCCAGGAATGTGTGTGTGGGGGGGTCACACCCTTCCAGATAGCCTGTTCAGGGCAGTGGCAGCAGCTTCATATTTTTGGCTGTGAGGTGTCGGGTCGTCGTATTCTAGGCAGTTTGTGTCCTTGTCATGGTGCTAACACTCAGCCCTAAAAGTCTCCCCCGACCACGTATGAGTGCTTGACAGACCCCTGCTCAGGCGGACGTGCCACCTTTTAACTCCTCAAACAGAACATAAGTACTTTTTACCAGCTAGGTTTCAACTGCTTAACGGTATTACCTAAGATTGCTTTATTCAGCAAAAACGCCCAGCGTTTTGTGGTTCTGCCGCGCCGGGGTGGGGGTCGAGGCGCTGAGCAGCCCTCCCGGTGGCGTCGCTTCTGGACGGGTGTGAGGCCACGGGGGGACTGGGTGCTCTCTAGCCTTGCTCACGTGATCGCATGCGCTTCCTTTCTAGCACTTGCTGCTGGCGCCCTCCGACGTGGCGGGCTGGGGGATTTTCATCAAAGATCCTGTGCAGAAGAATGAGTTCATTTCGGAGTACTGTGGGGAGGTAAGGCGGGGTGGCCCGGGCTCGGGTGGTCCTCGGGTCGGGTGTGGTTACTTGCCTGGGATCCGTTTTGCTGGACAAGCCTGTGCGGTCGCTGAGACACAAAGTTGTAAAAATACGCCTTTTTGGCTCGGACTTAGCTCCTGCTGGGGGGTGGGGGGTCCCGGTCAATAAACTGCTTCAGTCCTCGTCACACAGCTGGGGACAGGGAGAACCAGAGCTTCTTGCTGGAGAGGCTGCCCTGCTCGGTCCCCAGGCCGACTGATGAGCTACTAGAAACGGCAATGTCCTTTACTCATGCACCGTTGTAGCCATAAAGAGCTGGGGCAGAACCACGGGGCGGCATCATTCTGGAAAGGACCCCCTGCCCCCCCCCCCCCAGTTGATATTTTTTATTCAGTGAAAAGACCTTCGCTAACCACTTTCTCCAGGCAGGATTCCTTTTGAGGAGGAAATGTTACTTCTCAGCCCTCACTGTTCCTAATGATCAGCACGTAGACTGAATGGGAGAGAGAAAGCAGCCGTAGGGGCCGCTGGGCAGGTTCTGCAGGAAGGCCGGAGGAGTGAGCGGCCCCTGGGAGCCTGCATCACCGAATCCCCTTTCTTGTTAGATTATTTCTCAAGATGAAGCCGACAGAAGAGGGAAAGTGTATGACAAGTACATGTGCAGCTTCCTGTTCAACTTGAACAATGGTAGGTGGGGGGGGGGATCTGCGAGCCGGGCGCCCCCGGGAGCATCTCCACCTCACTTACCGGCTGTTGGCAAGGCTGCTGGGACATGTTCTTCGGGGCCCTGCCTGGTTGTTCTCAAAAGTCCTGTGAGAACGAGGAAGCTGCTTTCTAGATGCTGTTTCTGGGTGGAGAACATGAGGCTGCGGGGGGCACACTTTGCCCCTGATACCTTCAGAGTAACTTTCCGCTGAAGCACAGTAGAAGGTCTTTCTGGGAACGTGTTCCACAGGCTGTCTGCGGGGGGGAGGTGAAATGCTCATTCTTGAAGTTAGGAACTTGGGTGTCATTTTTGGTGCAAGCCAACCGTGAACCGCTCTGACCCGTGGCAGCCCCGGGACTGGTAACTTTGTGTTTACCGAGTTAGGACTGAAATTGTTCACCGGATTGTGTTTTCTTTCTCTCTGTAGATTTTGTGGTGGATGCAACCCGCAAGGGTAACAAAATTCGTTTTGCAAATCATTCAGTAAATCCAAACTGCTATGCAAAAGGTAGGTGCTAATGGGATCGCATTCTCACCAGAACCCCCTTGCAGACCAGTGACCGTCCACTTGACAGGCCTGCGACAGAGGTTCTTTGCACAAGTCAGACCCTCCCTGTGGCCTGTCTTCATCCAACTCACTGACACCAGTGTGTGTATCTCTTTCCAGTCATGATGGTTAACGGCGATCACAGGATAGGGATTTTTGCTAAGAGAGCCATCCAGACCGGTGAAGAGCTGTTTTTTGATTACAGGTTGGTAACCCCGAATTTCTAGGAGGACCTCTGGGCTTTTTCTGCCTGGATTCTGAGCTGTGGATGAAGCCTGGTGTTGGCTCTTCTGTCCTTAGAGGGATTTATTTACTTCTGGTCCTTGTCTGTCAGCGGCTGGGGTGGGAAGGTAGACAAGGAATGCTTACTTGTGAAGTACAGGCATGCCTCGGAGATATTGCGGGTGCGGTTCCAGACCACTGCACCCAAGTGATTCCCAATCCTCTTGCTGGTGGGGGGGCTTGCCAGACAGTGACGGCTGCCGACCTGGGTTCTTAATGGCACCTAGAACGGTGAACCTTCTCCAGGGCGGTTCAGTCTCCCTTGCCCAGACCCATCCGAGGAGCCACCAGGCGCGGCCGCCGTCGCCCGTGGAACGCACGCCGACCCCCCAGACCTGCCGGTCGGCAGGCGGCCTGGTCCATGGGCCGCGGGACGGTGCGGTGGCCGCAGGCGTGAACGGGCCTCGATCCCGCCCGCCTCCGGCCGCGCGCTTGCCTGTGACCCGGGGCGCTGGCCGCCCGCAGCCTGTGTGGAAAGGAGTCCCTTTCGCTGAGCCGTGGAACTCGGCAGCCGACCTGCCACATCGGGAAGCCGTGGTGTAGACAGGCGCCTCGTGCAGGCCACGCCGCTCCCCGTACAGAGCGTGGGCAGAGCGGACTTCGCATGGTCCTCGGGGGCCCTCGGATTTGCAGGACGCTCCTGGCCCGCCCCTCCCACGGGAGGCTGCCGTGTCCACGCGGTGCGAGCCCGTCGTCGGTGCCCCCCGCTGCACCTTCTGGAGAACTTGCCGCTTGGCCGGCACCTCTGTGCTGTGGAGACGGCTTCTTTCCCCGAGCCGACCTCTGCAGCCTCCTCCCCTCCCTCCGCCTTCACGGAGAGGGAGAGCGTTGGGGCCCGGCTCTGGCGTCCGGGAACGATTGGCCGGCGGCGTCTTCTGTCCCGACCCCTGCGACCTCCGGACCAGCAGGGGGCCCGCGCTGCCCTCCTCCATCCGTGTGGTCCCCGGAGGAGCGCTTTCCATTCCTTCGCCAGCGTCTCTTCGGTGTTCACAGCTTGCTTTTCAAAATGCCTTCCTCGCTGAGCTCCGTCGTGTCTAGTTTTTTCATTTAAAGTGAGAGACGCAGGATCCTTCCTTTCACTCGCGCACTTAGGGGCCGCTGGGGGTGGTTAACTGGCCTGACTTCAATATTGCTGCATCTCAGGGACTAGGGAGGCCCGAGCAGAGGGGGGGGGGAGGGGCGGTCAGAGCACACCTGAGGTGTAGCCATTAAATCCATCTTCTCCTGTGGGTGCAGCTCGTGCCGCCCCATAACAGAGCAGTCACATCCAGGATCCCCAGTCAGCTTACCAGGCCTGATGTTAAATGAGAAAGTCTGGAATATTGCACCACTGACCAGACTTGTTAGATGTAAGGCTGCCACAGACCTTCGGTACCGCCCCCCCCCCCCCAACAGAAAGTAAGGTTTGCCAAGCGCGATAAAACCGAGGTATGCCTGTGTGACAAAGGGTGGGGAGCGCCCCGCTCCTCCACAGGGTTCCTGCAGGTGCAGGGTTCCTAAAGTGAAGGTGCTCGCTCTTCACACGGTGTCCTGCACCTGCTTTTCTGGGCGGTCCTGCCTGGTCCCTGCGTTTGGAGCGACTTCGTGCTTTGTGACGGCCGAAGCGCCTTTTGCATTGTTAGGGTTCAGTGCTGGGACGGTTATGGCGCTGCTGTCCTACCTGATCACCTCGGGGTCCTTTCTGGGGAAGTTGCTGGCCGTCATGGCGTGAGGACACGCGCCCCCTGTGCTGACACGGCGCCAGGCTTGGGGGGGGTGGGGGGGCGGTGGGTAAACCGACAAGAGTGTATTTAGATGCAAGGAGATGACTGGTGCAAATAAATCCCGGGGCTAAGGCCGCGGTGCTGCAGGAGAAGCCGGGCCACGTGTAGTCACCGTGGGGCCACGGCGCTCCTCGTGGGCGTCCCGTGCCCCAGGGGCTGGGGCTAGGCCGTCTGTGGTGACGGCCGTGCTCACGGGTCTGTCCACTTCTCTGAGCGGAACCAGGAGACGCGGTGCAGGCGCTTCGGGAGGGGGGATGGGGGTGGCGGCCTAGGTCTCACGTCACTGCTGTTTCATGCTGTTTCAGATACAGCCAGGCGGATGCCCTCAAGTACGTGGGCATCGAGAGAGAAATGGAAATCCCTTGACATCTGCTACCTCCTCCTCCCCCTCCTCCTTTCTGGAACAGCTGCCTTAGCTTCAGGAACCTCGAGTACTGTGGGCAATTTAGAGAAATTAAATGCAGTTTGAAATTCTGAATTTGCAAAGTACTGTAAGAATAATTTATAGTAATGAATTTAAAAATCAACTTTTTATTGCCTTCTCACCAGCTGCAAAGTGTTTTGTACCAGTGAATTTTTGCAATAATGCAGTATGGTACATTTTTCAACTTTGAATAAAGAATACTTGAACTTCTGCCTGGTGTCGTCACTGATCATACAGAACTGTCAGCTGGGGGGGCGGCGGGGGGGGGGGTCGCTCACCGTGAACTCCGGGCGTGTGTGACATGTCTTGCTGGGAGTCCTGATTTCAATGCTGTTACCTGTGAGTATGAATTTGCCCAATTATTACAGACACACAACGTGACAAGACACTGGCGCCCGGAGGCATCAACGCCTCGTTCTCTGTATAAACAGAGCCGAACAGGTGGCCATTCAGAAATGCAACAGTGTGAGGAGACTCTACTGAGGAGTCCCCTTTACTGCTAATTAGGGGCAGACACACAAGGTAGTCAAATCCCCAGTCCCAAAGTCCCAATGTGGGTGCTTCCCTCACCGCCACACCCACCTCCGGTGCCCGGGGGGGGGGGGGGGGGGTGGGCATCAGGGACAGAGCTTTCAGAGAACTTGGGAACATCCCCATGGACCATTCCCAACGCACGGCCACAGCCTCACAGGGGGCCTGTTGGCCAGCGCAGTGGCGCTGGTCCTAGAGCGCTCGCCCCCTGGCTCTGGCCACAGGCAGACGATCCGGCTCTGTCGGCACCATCTGCCTCTGGCCCCCGGAGCGACTCCGGCAAACCCCACGGCGCCACGAGCAACCTGTTTGTCAAAATTCCTTTCAATCCGTATTTAGTAGTTTCGTGGGAAAATGTGCAAACTACAATCCATTCAGAAGCTTTTTTTTCAGTATTGTCCAGGTTTATTCTGTCTCCAGCCTTCACAGTATCCATTCAGTGACTGAGTCCTGGTTCCCACCTCGGCCTGAGATGATGTGTAAGGGCCCTCACCCCTGCTGGCCGCCACCCACGCGGGAAGCAACAAATTGTGGAATTTAAACCTGTGACAGGTCATCAAGAAAGGTTCCTAACGTGAACATTTTCAAAGAATCTAAGTATTCCGTTGAAAATTTTACGAGCTTTGGGCTCCTACTGGAAATTGCTGACAACGCTGGCTTACGCCGCCGCCTGCGCCCGCTGCCCCGTGAGGGTGGGTGCCGTCCCCGCTAGTGGCAGTGGGCCAACAGAGCAGGTGGGTGGAGCTTTTTACAAACTAGAACCTCCATAAATTCGCTCGAAAGTCCACACTCGCCTGTCAGAGCAAGGTCTGTGGTCCGCCACCGAGAAGGGCGTGAGCTGGTAATACAGTCAGGTCACCTGGACACCCACGTTACTGGGGTTCCTAGAACGATGGTCTCCACCAGAGGGGGGATTCCGTTCAGAGACAGGGAGGCACATTTGCTTTTTCTTCCGGGGGCGGTAAATCCTTGAGTTCTTTCAAAGGAACATGGGACAGTGTTCAGTCAGGAGACAGGCCACCTTCAAATGCTCTGGCAACAGAGATACTTTTTCTTTTTTGCATTTACTTAAATCCCAGTTAACATCTAGCTACTAGAAAGATTTTGGGTTGCGGGTGCCCCCTCCCTGTTCCTCTGCATACTGGTCTCCCCTCACCCGCGCCCCAGGGCCTGTGCCGCGGCGTCCCTGGCCACTGTCCCCCAGAGGCGCCGACGAGGGACTGGCCGGCAGTCTGTCTACACAGGCATGTCTGACCGTGGCACCAACCCAGGAGGACCCGCTACTCTCACAGGCCGCGGCCCTACCTTGTGTGCCTCCTTCCCGGGCGAGAGGATGCAGTATCCACAGCCTGGAACGTGGTGGCGTTCCTTCAGCCGACGGCCCAGTGGCCTCTCCTCGGGGCCCTTCAGGACACCTGGGGGTCTCCCCTGAAGACTGGGGTTTTGGGATCCACTCCTGTAAGGGGAAGGCAGTTGGTCAGCACACAGGAACTGGATGGTGGGGGGTGGGGTGGGCGGGTGAGAAAGGCAAAGCACGTGGCTTCTTTCTGCCCCCCCCCCCCCGGAATGGTACACTGGCCTGACGGGGGCAGGTACGGTGTGTGGATGTGGGGGCCCCCGGGCTTAGCTGCCCCTCCGTTCCGCGTGTCCTGCCCTGTACCCAGGGGTGCTCGACCCTAGCACCGTCTCTTAAAATCTCTCCCGCCTTTAACAGAGCTCAAACACCGCGTAGCAAAGGGGCTCCGTGGTGTCTGCAGCATGAATGTCCCAGAGGCAGGTCAAGGCATGCTGGTGGGGAGAGGCCAGCAGGCACCGGGAGCCCGGGCACCCCAGGATCAGGGGGGAGGGGGCCTGGGGGGATGCTGGTTTTTGCCTGGTTTCTGGGGCGGTGGGCGTCTGTAAAAGTGGAAAAGTGACACTAAAGATGTCGTGGCAACTGACAAACTCAGTCTACTTACTGCTACTTTTAACCCATTCAACCTTAACTTTTTGTTTTAAATTTGTTTTTAAAATGTTTTATTTCTGAGAGAGAGAGAGACAGTGTGAGCGGGGGGGGGGGGGGNGGGTCGGAGAGAGAATGAGTCACAGAATCTGAAGCAGCTTCAGGTCCTGAGCTGTCAGCACAGAGCCTGACGTGGGGCTCGAACTCACGGATGGTGAGATCATGACTTGAGCTGCTTAACTGACTGAGCCCCCCAAGTACCCCCAACTTACAACTTTTTAAACTAACCTGTCAGGTCCAGATCGTTCCAAGAAACTGTGAGAACTTCCCTCTCACTTCTTTGGTTTGCGTGACCCTGACTCAGGGTGGGTGCAGGGCGGGCTTGGTCAAGGGCTCATCTCCCGGAAGGAGGCTGTGAGGTGTTAGGTGGGGTTCCCAGTTTCTACTGTCCTCAGGCCAGGAGGGACTGCAGAAGGGACTCTCCAGCAAGTGACACAGCCAGGGGAGTGCAGCCTAGAGCTTGGGGACCCCCGCGCCCAGATGGGTGCAGGGCACGCTCCCCCAGCCTCTGGTCTCCCCCGTTTACCAGGAGGCACGTGGAGGCAAGGCTGTGCGCATGGCCCGCCCCGGGGTGCTCGCCTTCGGACCAGCCCGTGGGAGGCAGGCCTTGCCAGTCTCCTGGGTCGGGGCCACAAGGGCGTCTTACCAGGAAAAGCTGGCGTGTTCTTCTCGAACGGCTGCTCCCTGTGTGCGGACAACTGGCTGGAACCTGGACGAAGGGGAGGCCGGGGGCGTGGGCTCCAGACAGGGCGGACCTGGCGGCGGGCGGCGCAGTCCCGCGCCAGGCCGCCCACGGCTGGGACGGGCTTCTCTCAGCCTGTGCTCTTAGCCCCTGCCTCTGGCCTCAGTTTCCCCACCACATCCTCACAAGTGTCAAACAGATTCAACACGTAATTGGGTTCTGGTCCCTGTAGAGAGTCCTAGAAAAGAGCAGGAGCGTCTGCGGGGAAAACTTTGTAAGAGGCTTCACATTTTAAGATGTTAAATTCTCGGTCCACAGAGCGCAGCCCGCTGGGCACGAAGACACAGGCTTGGAAATCTGCACAATCAGCATCTCTTATTTACATGCAGAAATCGGTGAAACTTAAAACAAAACCAGATGCCACTTGTACAGAAATTCTTTAATTTTCTTTATTTTCACACATTAAAAAATGAAACACACTATACAAATGGTTTTTCATAGCAGGGTACAACGTGGGTCCGTTAGACTTGCTCTCACAGGAGGTGCTGGCGACGCCGATGCCTCCGCGGACGCCGGCCCAGCCCCGCAGCCGGCGCACTGGTGTGGATGCAGTAGCATGCAGCCCGGGGGCGCGCCGCCCCCTCTTCTTAAATTAGGTTAAATGGCGTCGGTGTCCCTATTTACAGACTTGAAATGTGTCAATCCTGAGCAGTTCTGATGGACGTCGGAGACCAGTGGTGGGGGTCCTGGTCTCGGGTTTAAAAAGGGAGGTCCAGGTGGCGGCCGGCTGGCTGCTACGAACCGGAGTTGTTCTCGATCTCTCCGTCAGGACCGGTCTGCTGCGGGCTGCACAGTCAGACCCTTCCGGAAGGGTTAGGCCAAGTAGCTGTAGGTGTCCTTTTCACCATCCACTCGCTCCAAATACTCTTTCTCGATCAGAATGTCGATGCATTTCTGGGCATCATTTTAAAAAAGAAGTGGTGAAAGGGGAAAAGACCCCCACATTTATTACCCGAAGAGGTACCCCCTGCCCCCCTCCCCGGGAGTTCCCCTCCTCCACCGAGCGCTCAGCCGGGGGCACCTACAGTCCGTCCACTGCTTCCCTGAGCCAAGTCCCCTCGGTGCCCATTTCCTTGTCAACGTCGCCCAGGGTGACTGAGGCTTCAGAGCTGGCATGGGGCCGCGGGGAGCGGGACCTCGTGGCCGTTCTGTCTCACCTGGGGACGTCATCGGCAGGGATCGGGGGGCCGGGGGGACTCCCTGAACAAGCCGGCTCCTGGGCTACGTGTCATCCCAGGAGCTGGGGTTGGGGGCGGTCCTCCTGACTGTCAGGGTCTCCGCGCTGGCTCGGACCCAAGCGGTCGTGGACTCGCTATTCTCAGAGCCCCCTGAGCTGGGGGCGCCCACACAGCGAGGAGGGGCGCTCGGGAGCGGGCCTGCTGTGGGAGAGTCGGCCACAGGGGACCCGACGGGGAGCACTGGTCCTGGCTGGGACGCAGCGAGGGGGAAGCTTCTGGAATGCTGGTCACCTTCTAACTGCTGATTTGGGTCTTGGCTGTACAAGCGTATTTGCTTGCGGAGAATCAGCAAACCGGACACTTAGATTTGTGCATTGCCCCGTGTACGGATTTCAATAACAAGATTTGAAATGAAGCCCACTTCCTCTTGTGGAAACCTAGTATGTACGGACAGGCCAAGTGCCTCGCTTTTGCTACACGTCTCTCCTAAAGTGACACCTGGGCAGCTTCTGCCACGTGACTCCTGTACCTTGATGACGGGGACCCGCGGTTTGAACCTCGAGGACAGCTGGGTGAGCACTTCTCCAAGGAGCTGCTGGTGCTTCAGGACCTTGCGCATCTTCATGATCCTCACGATGGCCGCCTACGTCACCCGCGAGTCACCCGGGGAGGAAAAACCAGGGCGTTTCACGGTTACGGCCGTCCCGAATCACTCAGGACAACTAGCCAACCGGCCACCAGGAGCCGTGTCTGCGCAGAGGACTGCGGTTTCGTAAATGGTCACGAGCACACACAGGATACTGGCTTTCAACTCTAACGGGATAAACATCAGCAGGCTCGGGTCTCCTGGGCAGCTTTAATAATTTAACCCAACTACGGAGCATTTTAAAAATGAGAAAACATGTCCTGACATCATCGTACCACACGCTAACTGGGATGTTAAGTAGAAAACAGCTACTACCGCATCGGGGGGAAAAGAGGGAACACAGCGTCTTCGGAGCCACAGAAGTGGCCTCCCCGTGACACCCCCTCCCCGTTTCACATGAACTTGCCAGGTTCCCCGCACCCGCTCCCGGCCGCCCCACGACCCACGGAGCATCACCCTGTGAGGGTGGCCACCCCGTGCGGGCCCCAAGTCACCTGAATGAGCAGTTTGCGGTCCTCCTCGATGTTTTTGTGCGTGGTTTCTTGTTCCTGCTTCTGTTCGGTTTTCATCGGCACATTGATGTTAACCCTTAACTTCTTACTGCCGAGAAAACGGGAGACCGACCACTGTCGTTCTAAAGCACAGGTGCTCTCACGGCTTCTTTGCTTTTGATCTTTAAGAAGCCTCTGCTCCCCAAGCCTCATGTCTCCCCCGCCCCCTCCCCCATGGTAGTTTCTGCCACCACCTCTGTGGGGACCTTGGCTCCCAGCAGGCACCAGGCCGCCGCCGCCACATGGTGGCTTCCTGCCTGGCCAGTAACGGGCCTCCATGTCACAGATGTGGTGCCTTCATGTGCTCTCCCAAATTTTGTCAAATGAAACAATCAAGACACTGGGACAGAGGTCCAAACTTTCGCGGCTGGCCATTTATAGCCATTTACAGAGGCGCTTCCCAGCTGGAGAAGGCAGCGGAGGCAGGTGCAAGGTGACCTGGGCCAGCCCCATCCCTGCAGCCAGAGCCCATGCCACGCCAGCCCCCGTCTGCAGGGACGCTGTCCACTTGGTAGATTTTCCTTACTTTTTATAACCGAGATACAACTTTATTAAGGTGTCTGGCTTCAATTCCACCTCATCGACGTTGGCGTTTTCATCTTCCAGGACCTACAGGAGAACAGCTGTTACAATCATCTCAGGAACAGGCCCCCTTCTGGCTCGACATGAACATGCACAAACATACCAGTAACTTCGACTTCAGTAAAATCTGTAGGACTTGTGCCAAAATGTCCTGCAATTAAAGAGAAAAATGTAGGTTAAAGAAGAAAATGCATTTTCCTTTGCAATAAAAACCACACGTGAGACCCCACAGTTGATTTTCGACGGGACACTGCAGTCACCCCCAACTGGAGAAGGTGCCCAGGGAGAAGGAGGTGGTGCTGGGGAGGTCCCCCAAGTCCACTACCGCCAGCGCCTACTGGTCAAAGTGAAGCCAACCCCTCTGTGGCCTTGACCACCTCACAGTAAACACTGCCGATTGGTCATAAATGTCAGAAACCACGCCGATCTCATCTCTGAAACCTACTGGACTATTGGCCCCTTGGCTGCTTGACCGCTCACGGACACGGTCACCACAAAAGCACGCTCTGGAGCTCCCGTGGGACGGCAGAGGACGTGGCTCGCGGGCATGACGGGCTCCGCAGTGGCTGCCCTATCCTCCATCCCTGTGGAAAGCTCTAGGCACCACGTGGGGCCTCTGGCTGAATCCTCGCCTGTGAACGCAGGTGGGTCTCGGCCTCCTCTGTGACCCCATGACGTCGGACAGCACTGCCTGCCCAACTTCAGTCCCCTGGACGACCCCACCTCTACCTCCTACCCTGATGTACAGAACCCCCTTTCCCGCTACCCCCGCCACCTTCACAGACACCTGTTCTGCTCAGGTGACCAGCCCAGACCCCTACCCCCCCCCCACCCGCCCCGAGCAGGATGGGGCCCCTGCTGGCCGCATCGGCCGCACTTCTGAGCCCAGCCTGAGTCCAGGCCTCCTGACGTGACGAGGACTGAGAGGGACTATCACACATAAAGGGACAGATTCCCTCTGCCATTAGAATTGGAAGATGTACTCTGGGCTAACCTGAAGCCTGATCAAAAAATAACATTTTTCCGAGGTGCCTGGGAAAAGTGTCCAGTCGCTAGTTGTCCGATTCTAGGTTTCGGCCAAGGTCAAGATCTCATGGTTCGTGAGTTCGAGCCCCACATGGGGGCTCTGTGCTAGCAGCTTGGAGCCTGCTTGGGATTCTCTCTCTCCTTCTCTGACCCTCTCCCGCTTGCTCACTCAAAATAAACAAACTTAAAAAATACTTTTCTAATTGACATTCAATAAGGGCAGTATTACCCTGTCAGCAAAACCACACAAAAACATCATAAGAAAACAACAGACCAATAACATCTCTATGAACATAAAAATCCTTGAGAAAATACTAGCAAACCGAGCCGCACATAAGAGTATTTTACACATACCACGTGGGGTTTCCCAGGAGGGCAAAGGTGGCAATGTAAGAAAAGCTATCACTATAATGTGCCATGTTAATAGACAAGAAGCATATTTTTATCTCAATAGAGCAGAAAAAGTAGTTTAACAAAATGCAACACTTTTACATCATGAAAAGATTAAAAAAAAAAAAAGATTAGGAAGAAACTTCCCTAATAAAGAGAATCTAAGAAAAAACCTACAGCTATCATCACATTGACCAGTAACTGAAGCTTCCCACCAAGGTCAGGAACAAGGCTGGGATGCCCGTTCTCACCCCCTCTATTCAACACCGTGTGGGAAATGCCAGCCAGGGCAGCCAGGCAAGAAGAGAAAACAAGAGGCGTCCACACAGGAAAAGGAAGGAGTAAAACGAGCTGTATCTGCACAGGACATGATCGTGTATTAGAAAAACCCTAAAGCATCCTCAAAGTGAACAAACAAAAACGTTCAGCCAGGCTGCAAGTTAGAAGATCAATAGGCAATAATCAATCATATTTCCATATCCAGAAATGAACATTTCCATTTCCAACAGTGCCAAACAACACTTGGGAATAAACTGAACTGAAGCGCAGACTTACACACTCAGAACGGAAACACGTGAGAGGAACGGAAGACAAGGTACACAGCGGGAGGCCGCCCGCGCTGGGGACTGAAGGCTTTCCGCCACCAGGCCGGGGACACCCCACAGCAGCCCGCAGTCTCGAGGCGCCTCTGTCACGGCAACAGCTGCCCTCTCTCAGAAACGGACCAGCTAGTCCTGAAATTCACACTGAAGTGCCGGGGACCCACAAGAGCCGACACAACTTTGACAAAGAACAAAGTGGTTTCAGAACTCGCTACAGAGTAAAAGCAAGCAAGACACTGTGCTTCTGTCATAATGACAGACCTACAGACCACTGCACATGAGCCCAGTCACTGACGGCCACCTGGTATTCACCAGGGCAGTCCCCATCAGCAGGGGAAGAGGTCTTTGACCTTGAATCAGGCAATGGCTCTTTAGACATGACACCAAAAGCACACACAACGGAAGAAAAAGGGGCTCCAGGCACAGAATATACACGGAATTCTTACAACTCACTGGTAAGGGCGACCCCTAAAAAAAAACTGGGCATGGGGAAAGGGTCTCAACAGACATTTTTCCAAAGAATATACATAAAAATGGCCAATAAGAACACAAAAAGACACTCAACGTCATCAGTTGTCAGCAAAACGCAAATCAAAACTACCATGAGGTACCACGTCGTACCCATGAGGCTCTAATAACTGTAAGTACAGGAAACGAGGGGCTGCTGGTGCGCACATGAACCGGTGCGGCCACCGTCTGACAGCCCGGCGGTTCCTCAGGAAGTTAATTCAATCATGACTGGAACATTCCACACCTCAGTATATACCCCAGGAAACTGAAAATAGGCTCTTACAAAAACGTGTGCATGAATGTTCCCAGTAGTCTTATTCCTAATAGCCAATGAGAAACAGCCCAAAGGCCCACCAGCTGATGAACAGGGAAACACACTGGTCCATGCGTTCACCGGAATGTATCTCAGCTGTAGAACAGAAGGGACCGGGCCCACACCACCACGTGGAGAAGCCCTGAAAACACGCCAAGGGAAAGGGACACACGCTAGGACACTGCTCAAAGAGCCCAGAGCAGGCGAATCCGGAGGGACAGGAAGGAAGTTAATGGGGTCAGCGGCTGCGGAGAGTAGAGTGGCGGTTCCTGCTAACGGGTTTCTCTTCAGGATGACGGACGTGTTCAGGAATCGGGACAGCGAGGGTGGCTGTACGACCTGGTGACAAACCACTCGACTGTCTACTTTATTTATTTATTTATTTATTTTTTTAAATGTTTTATTTATTTCTAGGAGAGAGAGAGAGACAGTGTGAGCAGGGGAGGGTCAGAGAGAGGGAGTCACAGACTGAAGCAGGCTCCAGGCTCTGAGCTGGCAGTCAGCACAGAGCCCGACGCGGGGCCCGAACCCACGAACCGCGAGATCATGACCTAAGCGAAAGTCGGACTCCCAACCGACTAAGCCACCCAGGCGCCCCCGGACTGTCTACTTTAAAATAGTGAACTGTATATACGTGAAACATAGCTCAATAAGAAACAGGACTAATAAGTAGGAAGAAAGACACTGTAATCAAGTGACACTTAAGCCTAGAAGGAAAAGCGGAGTTGGAAAGAGGGTCAAGAACAGACTAAACGCACGAGCGAAAGCACGCCACGTGTGTACGTGTGAGATCAGAGTGCTCCGCATCGTCTCCCACTCCCTCCCTCCCAGGCTCACAAGACCGAGGGGACGGTAACTGGACACGCCGAAGAGGACAAGCGACGTGAGGATACCATTTTGATCTGAGTGCTGTCCGTCAGCTGCTGCACGGCGTATGCGTCTTCCGTGTTGTACTGAAGCAGGATCGCCATCTGGAAGGTGGAGGCCTTCGAGGCCCCCCATATAAAAGAAAGAGGAACAAAATTTAAATGCATGGAAAAACCTCCAAAAACACATAGCTGAAATCTGAAGAACTTACTTCAGAAACGAATTCTTGCAAAAGAAGCAAAAACTACAGCTGATCTATGTAGAAGGGAACGTGGGGTCACAACTCCACCGCACCGTTCTCCCCAAAGATGTCACTTCCCTCTTTCAAACGTGAAAATAATTTGGAATTTTCTCCTACGACGTTTTGTCTATGTAAATACCCACTATTTATGCATCCACGCTCATTTACATATGCACACATAAAACACACAAATCCTGTGGAGGGGAAAAAACCCTAACAGCAATTTTCCCTCTGCCACATACACACTGGGATCCCGAGAAGGTCGCTAAAATTACCCTGGGCCTCAGCTTCTCCCATAGAACTACAGCAGGAGTCCCACAATCCTTACCACTTAGCACTCAGTACTGCTGAGAGCACCAAGGGTCAATATTAGTAGGAAACTGCTTTGCCAAAGGAAAAGGGCTATTATCATGGTTCAGTACAGGAAACTCCGGCTTTTTGGGCTACACAGTGTGCGTCACGCAGGATCTGTGCCAAATGCTTATTAAACACGTTATTTCACTTAATCTTCACATCACTTCTGAAGCCTGAGCGCTAGCACTCCCATTTTAGGGAGAAGAAAACTGGGGCACCAGCATGTTACCTGCCCCACATCTGACTCTCAGAACCACACTTTGCCGGAAGCTTAACTCTAGACTCTAACGCCCGAGTCATGGGATTCTGATTTCTACACATTTCCTCATTTAGACTAACAATATATATTCCAAAATAGAAATAAGAAAACACATTCCAAAATAGAAAGGTGATCTTACCTGCAAAGTGTATCTATTTTTGAAGCAGTTGGTTACCAGTTCTCCTTTAGACAGCTGATACAGCCACGTCAATTTCCTGCCACTGTGCCGGCTGGCGTAAAAGGCTGTGAATCGCTGGTAACTACGTTCCAGCTGGATGAAAGGATAGACTGTGTGGAGTCTCTGCCTCACCGCAGTCTACAGCCAGCACTTCCACACACACACACACACACACACACACACACACACACTTCCACGGGTTCAGCGCGAAACGCTTATTACATCAAAGTGAAATACAGAAGGTGGGGGCGTGACGCTTGCAGGGCTCGCTCGTCTAAGGCACAAGAGGACTAGGGAAACACATCTCTAACTGGAAGGACGTGGTTATCGCCATGGGGTCCGGCACGGCACCGATGAGGTTCTCTGTCCACGAGCCACCACGCGGGCCGTGTGGTGCCAGGGAGGAGGAGGCCGGCCTCCGCACCCCCCACCCCTGCCGCGGGCTCACGGCCAGGGCCGCCCTTTTCGTTTCTGCCAGGCACTCACAGAACACAAGACGGGCCCCCCTTACCTCTGACGGCAAGGCAAACGTGCAAGACTGCTGGAAAGGCCAGGACCCAGAGCTTAGCACCTGGATGCTGAAGTCCACTGAGGCAGGGGCGAGAGTGGAGAACACGTTAGTCCCACAGACTGGAAAGTGCTGCCGTTCAAACAAATGGGGACTGCTTCGTGTGAAATATACTGGATGAAAACACTCTGCTTCAATATAAAATTAAGAACTGAATATATTCCGGTTAAATGATTTTGCTCCATGAAAAGCAGTAAGAGGTGAAAGGGCCAGAAACTCTTTTCCTCTCAAGAGGGGCCGATTTTTGTTTGGCTTCCGGCTCAGAGCCAGGCCGTCACAGGCCTGCTCCACAGCCCCGAAGCCCCTCCCCCTCCCCCCCCTGCACGGAGAGCATGGCAGGCCCCACTCAGGAAGCCAAATCCCCAGACACAGCTCACTTTGGTGTGTTTCGTGTAGGCCCACTGCTGCGAACATACACACACACGCGCACGTGCGCGCCAACACTACGCATAACACAGACTATAAATCAGAACAAAAATCTCATCATCACCAACAGCTGACAAGTTCACTGGCATAACTGCCAAGTTTAACAATGGAAAAGTGCATCAGCTTTGGGGAAAAACAAAATTTCCATTTTTCATTTGAAAAGACAATATTAGCATGTAATGATGTCCACATCCTCTGCCAACATTCCCTACAGCAGCCCTGACGGGGTGGGGGGTGTACCTGGGAGCGGGTCCTGGCCCCCCACTGGTTGGAGCCATGGGGTCTTTCATTAGTTTGACTCTGTAATCTGTACACAAGTCAGTATCTTATGATTTATTGGCGGGGGGGGGGGGCGGGGAGGGAAGGCTAGAATGGATCCCAGCTAAGGCTAAAGAAATTTATGAAATATCAAACCGTGTGGAGCCCTGAACTGGCAGATGCCCGCGGTGGGGTGGCTGCGCCAGCAAGTGGAGGAGCTCAGGGCTCAGCACTGGGTGCCCTAGAAGAGGCCTGTCTTTTCCTAACTTCACACACAACTCAGGAAGACCACCGGGCATTTGGGAGGCGGCACTTGCTATCTGTCCGTCCCTGAGTTTCTGATAAAGCATCAACCACCCTCACGTGATGCTTTGCCATCTCTCTCGTTTGCCCCAAAGGGCAGGGACTCCCCGAGGAACCCCGCCTGTAAAAGCTGCTGATGAGCGCGTGGGTACTCACAGTCTAGCGGTTCCGAGTTTGTCAGGTGCTTTTTGAATTGCTCATTCAAATCTTTGCTCACACCGATGTCTTGAAACATCCGCTGAAGTTTAGAGGTATATTCAAAACCACAAGCTTGCTGCAACGAACCCAGATAACCGTCTTGTTAATTTCTATTAATAGATATAGTCATGTGTAGAAGGGAATCTGATGGAAATCACACGTGACATATGCTTCACCGTAGAAAACTACTACTGAAGCTAGTAACGTGGAACCCCATCTCAGAGTGTCTGTACGGATTCAAATCAACACACTACCAGAAACGAGTCACACAGGAAGCATCATCTGAGCATCTAAGAGCAAGGATCTCTGAGAGAATACAAAGAGGACACATTTTGTTTACGGCTCTTACCCACTACTGTCGGCTGAAATGGGTGTCCCCCAAACTCCTATGCTGAAGCCCTAAGCCCCAGTGTGATGGTATCTGGGGGAAAGGTCATGGGGAAATGATTACATTTAGATAAGGTCATGAGGACGGGGCCCTCACGATGGGATCAGTGCCCCTGTAACCAGAGACCAGAGTGTGCTGTCTCCCCACCACGTGCGGACACGATGAGAAGGCGGCCGTCACCAGGTTGGGAAGAGAGCCCTCACCAGAAACTCAATCCGCAGGCTCCTCGACCTGGGTCTTCCAGCCTCCAGAACTGGGAGGAGAGACATCTGTGGTATTTTGCTGAGGCAGCTGGAGCAGGATTAGCCACCCACCTAACCGTCGTTACAGGTCCAGGCAAACTGTGTCTAGGACACGCGACAGCGCTCGGCGGGCCAGGAGGCCCTGAGACGAGAGCAGCTGAGGGCAGAGGGGCTGAATGATGGAACGGCTGCTCAACAGTGGATCACATGCTTTCTGTCCCCCTGAGGATCCAACCACAGTGAACCAAACAGCCGCCAACTCAAAGCCGACCAAACACAAGTGTGGGCTGAGCCGCTTGGGCAGTGCCGGGGGGTGCGGGGGGCGGCGTGCGAGATGCTCCGGTGGTGAGGGTGGCACAGCCTGTGCTGTACAAAGCCCGTTATCCAGGGACCACCGACAACCTGCAACAACTAAGATCTTTCATGATTTAAAACCTGTTTTTCCCTTTCAGGAAATGATTACATTTACCTTTAACTTGGAGATCATGCTTGCTTCAGCGTCGTCACTGGCGCTGTTCTGATGCACGAGCCTTTTGGCCAGCATCTTTGCATAGAATTTCTGGAACACGTCTTTATCCTCGATATACTTGAAGACCACCATCTGGCAAAGTCACCAGGAAAGCACACTCAGCACACTGAAACCCACAGTCCCCAAGCACAGCCCGACAGCCGACACGTGTGCTTTGTCCGACCCGTGTGCCAGCGTTCACAATGGAGACAAGCACCACCCAGAGTCTTTAGATAGTTTCATCAACCCCTCAGATCACATTAAGTTGGTCTAGACTTAGCACTGATGAGGAAAGTACAAATGCTAAAATTAATGACTCCGTTTAGGGAGTGAAGTCACAGATCCAAAGAAAAATAAATGATCCCTTTACTGTACACATTTCAGATACCCTGCACAAATAGCTGTGAAAGCCGCAGATAAATGGCTACTGGGAACTGGTGTGGTTTGTAGGCGCCTTACCACTTGGTTGAGTGTGTCTTCTAGCTCTGCTTCTTCTGGGTTCTTGGAACTGAAATGTAAAAAGAAGGCATAGTGTTTCCCAACAAATCGGCCAACTGAGCAAACACCACTTAGCTAATAAGCTAACACACCAGACTGTGGTTGTGAGCACTTGAACACTCAGTTCTGTTTGGATCAGCACATGAAGATGCAGGCCACGTTTCTTACCTATGGCTACGTGGCAATCTTAAGCTGAAACTATCATAGAAGAGCACATTTACAAAATAATCGACGTCCATGATGAAAAGCAACTCAGAAGACACTTAAAATTAAGTTACCCAGACATTCAAGTTTTCCTTGCAGATAATATATTTAAATATAAACAAATAAAAGCCAACTGCTTTCTACAATATGCTTTAACTCTGAAAATATCAAAAAGGCATTTGGATTTTTTAGTGGCCTAATCATTAAAGATAACAAAGGGGTTTCAAGCATGGAAGCACTGCCTCCTCTGGGGTTATGTCTACACAGCTGAGGGTGGTCTTTAACAACTGACTGAGTCATTCTATTCCAGGAACAAGTATTAACTGATAGGTAATTTCAGGGTCAACGAAATTTTTTAGGTTTTATGAGTCCCTCATAGACAGATTCCACATAAATTCATATCGAATGACTCAGCCACCAACCAACCTCTGGAGAGGTGCTTCTACTTAAGAATAGGTGGCTCAGAAAACCCAGCCCTCCCTTCACATGGCCAGGCTGGGGCCGCCGCTCTCTGTGGGAAAGCTTTCGTTCTGGGGCCCACGCGCTCAGGAGGAGCACACGCTTGTGGTGCTCCCCACGGTGTTCCCCTTGGCCTGCCGTCTGTCTGCTGCGCAGCCTCAACCAGGACAGCACAGCACAGCAAGAGACCTGACAGGGGCCCCTTAGGAAAAGGCAGCGCATCAAAGAAGTAAGTGTTCTGCCAAATGAAATGGATATGTAAATAAAACACCGAAAATTTTCACGTAACATAGCCTAACAAAAAAGAAAATGACATCAGGTCAGAAGAGGAATTCCAATTCGAAGTCCATGTTCGAAGTCCCAGAAAGAGTACCTGAATGAATCTGACTAGAACTGCTAACACTGACCCAGAGGACAACCCCAAATACTCCATTGTCACTGGCCTTGGGGAAATGGCTTTCTGGCAAAGTTCAGGAGATAGCTAGTGACCTCATCAAAGGCTTCCCCGAGTCTGTCCGGAAGACCACGCAGTTGTTAGAGCAAGTTACATTAAATTTGCCACCACGGAGCCATAGCTAGAAAGCTGCTGTGTTCTGGAGAACTCTTCTTAGTTCCCTAATAAATTCAGCTTGCCAGCATGTGACTTATGGTTTCCTGAAGCCTATTCTAGGGGAGCCTCGTTTGCAGTGTGTTTCTTGGTACGGGAAGGTATTCTCCATCTTTTCACAAGGCGGTTC
This sequence comes from Hyaena hyaena, assembly GCF_003009895.1. Classification (NCBI taxonomy): domain Eukaryota; kingdom Metazoa; phylum Chordata; class Mammalia; order Carnivora; family Hyaenidae; genus Hyaena; species Hyaena hyaena. Next base: position 616,282 of record NW_024081102.1, on the reverse strand, counting down.
CGTGAGCTCTCGAGAGCTGCTTATTTTATTAACAGCAAAACCGCGTGCAGGCAGGGACAATGCCTGCAGCGCCATTTGCTGAGGGGTTTCTGAGGGTCTCTGGAAAAGCCAAACAAGCCTTGAGCAAGCACTTCTGAACCAAGAGAGGCTGTCAAAGTGGACGAGACGCCGAGAAAACCCCAACAGGTGCACATGACCCGGAGTGTGAGACGCACAAGGCACAGAGAGCCACACCAGGCACGCGGCTTGCGCTCACTGCACACGCGCGAGCAGAGGGAGGAGCAGGGGAGAACCCTGGTGGCTGAACGAGAAAGAACACGAGGGGCCCCTGGCTGGCTTAGTTGAAGAGCCTACGAGTCTTGATCTCGGGGTGATGAGTTCAAGCCCCACGTGGGGTGTAGAGATTACGTAAATAAACAAACCTAAAAAAAATATATATAGAAAGTAGAGAACGGCAATAAAACGGTCATTAAATGAGGACAGAGATCAGAAGCGCACAGAGAATGCACGTGCCACAGTTACGGCAAGTCCCGTTCCAGGAACGGCCAGTGGGAGCAGAGCTCCTGAAGCAGCCTCGCCTGGAAATACATTGAGCGGGGCCCGAAGGGAAGAGGGGGGGCGGCCACGGGACAGACGCTTCCTTTCTGCGTCCCTTCCACCCTGCTGACCACTGCATGGCCCACCCGTGGAACCTTATTCAGCTAAAGGGGCCGTGCTGCCTGCCGTTCTCAAAGTCAACCCAACAGTGACCTTAAGAAAAATGAACTGGGCCTAGAATATAGACTTGAAGTATCTTTTAAAGAGACAAGGAAGATGAATGGTTTAAAGTATATTCTCAACAGGCATGTAAATTGCAACATAATGTAAGTGAAATGTAATATAAAGTTTAATTCCTCATGTATAAGCTGAGACTTTAAATAGGTTTACTAAGAATAAAACACAATGTCACTTAATACCTTTTCTTCAACAAGGAGTCGCAGTATCGGGCCAGCAACTCGGGGGATTTACTGGACGACTGGGCCATTTTGGTAACTGCATTGTTGTTGATGAAGCGACCACAGGCCTGTGGAGGACACAAAACACGGTCAGAGGCCACGCCCTGGCCACCTGCGTCACAGGAGAGCCTCCCGATGACAGACCCACCTTGTCCAGCGCGGCCACAAAACCAGCGTCGTTATTGAACGCCGACATCACCAGGGCATTGTATTTTTTGTGAACATCCAACACTGTCTGTACATACATTTTGGGGTCCTTGAGTGGGGGAAACAGAAACAAAAGCTGGTTACTGGGGATTAAGTGGTATATTAACAGGTTACTATAAAATATTCCGTAAGGTTTAGAAATTTCTTCAAAGATGTCAACAAAGATCAAGTGAGTTCTGGTTCCATCATCAAAACACAGAAGGCATTTTGTTTATAGGCACATAAGGAAAGAAAATATACATTCTCCATGTTTGAAATTAAATACTGATTTCAAGCTTTGTATAAAAGTGATTTCTCAAATTATTTGAAAATTCAAAGGATCACAGAAAACAAAAGTTTTCAAAGTGATTGTTTGCTCAGCCCATTTTTGCTGTTATTGAAAATTCAAATTCTGGACTTTGCCGGGCAAACCCATCAGCCAGTCAGCTCAGTAGTCAGCCTGTGATCCTGTACTTGGCTGGGCGGGAGATGTGAGAACAGCATAGGATTAAGGCTGGAGAAACTGTGGGCAAGGGCGTGAGGATCAGATGCGGCAGAGAAGGACTGCCTCGCACATGCCACCAACCTCATGGGACGGGACAGGCCAGGGCCCAGGAGACAGGCAGGGGATGGGGGGACTCAGTGGGGCGGGCACCTGGGAGTTCTGGACAAAGAAACAAGTAACAGCAATGCAATGGAATGATGAGCCACAGACAGGCCCTGGGAACGACACACAAGGCAGACAAGGAGGCCGGGGAAGCTGGGGGTGAGGGTGTGGGGAAACAGAGAGGAGGGGGAAGCCAGGGAGGAGGGGGAGGAACAGGGAGGATGAGAAGGGCGGGGACACAGAGGAGACCAGCCTCAGTGATAACCACAGAATGGCTGATGCTGGGGCCTCACCGCAGGCCAGCGTTGCGGAGTCCCACGAGGGGACTGTCACAGCCCCAGTGTGAGGCCTGTGCCGTCTGCACTCCCACTTGACAGGTGAGAAAACTATGTCAGTTGGGCATCTGGCCACGGACTTTAGGGATGGCAGTAAAGCCTGACCCCAGGCAGCATGACTTCCGGACTGGGACCAGACAGAGCAGGGGTGGCGTGGACAGACGGCTCCAGGGGTATGCGGCACATGGACATGCTGGGAGGCCCCAGGGTGCGGGGCTTAAAGGGCTGCAGGTGTTTGCAAATTTCTGACACATATTAGTTCTCAGGATTCAGAAATGAGAAACTAGAATTCCCCAAGTTTAATTATTCTGCATCTTGTAATACCTTTAAAATATTTATTTTGGGCAGAGAGCAAGTGGGGGAGGGGCTGAGAGAAGGGCACAGAGGATCCAAAGCGGGCTCTGCACTGACAGGCTGAGAGCAGCAAGCCTGATGTGGGGCTCAGACTCAGGGACTGTGAGATCATGACCTGAGCTGAAACTGGACGCTCAACTGACTGAGCCACCCAGGAGCCCCCATCTTGTAATACTCTTTAAAAAAAAAAAAAAAAAAGAATGAGCACTGAGATCAAATCATTTTTATGTGATAGGATCTGACTAGAATTTCACAGGTCCTCTGTTAAAAAAAATATAATAAAAATTCAGTTTCTTATTATAATGAATACACCGTGATGAGGCTATACTTTTAACATGTAAAGTGGCCTCTACCTGATATACTAGTAAGAGAAAATGTTAAAGGGGAACAGGAAATAACTGCCAAATAAAAATTGTCTAAAATATTGGAAATTATCACATATATGTAAGATCTAAAAATTATCTACCTTTAAATGTTACAACACAGCATTAACTGCCCTGTCAGATAATCTTGTTTCTTTCATGACAACTATTCCAGATGTAGAAAAATGCCTCCCATTTTGCACTGATAGTCTTAATCCACAGCTGCCTCCATAGGAATCTTCCAATCGGCAAACACCTTACTTCGTATTAACTCATATCTTCTTTTAACAATGAAAATAGCGTCTGCCTGACTTAGTCTTGGGTTTGCCACGAAACGGATATTGCTTCTCGCTCATTTAGGTTTTAGATTCCTTTCTGATTTCATGTCAAATGATCTCACAGTGTGCACGTGTTTTTCCTTTGCACGTCTTCTGTTAAAAGTATTTACAAAGAACTTGAGCCTACAGCTCAAGCACAGGAGAATACCATTAAGTATCGTTAGGTAGTATTTGAATAAGGTAATATTCAAGGTTAAGGTCAACAGCATTATAAAGAATCATGTCAAAACTGCCAACGTAAGCACCTACTTTGCTTCCGACTTGCGCTGTTTCTTGGAACATCACTCAAGAGGATTTACATGAAGCATATTATATAAACATACTAACAAGGAACTTTATCTGTAGGAACGGTGCCCTCAGCAGCCAAGGGGGGCACACACACGTGTAACCCGGCATCGCCCACAGAGACCGCCGCGTCTCCAGCACGGGCAGTCACCGCCGTTCCCAGAGACACCTTAACCTCGGACTCTGTAAGCGCCCCCCGCCCTTGCCTTCCGTGAACTCTTGTGAACCAGGAGTGTCTATGTGGCCCATCGTGCTTGCAGGGGATTATGCTTTTCTCCGTTTCCAACAGTTCTTTAACAATTTTTCAAAGATTCAGAATTTGGAACATAAATGTCCCATGAAATGCCAGGAAGCAACTCCCCCCCATGGAAAGGCACATTAGACATGGCTTCCCCAAGGACACAGGAGTTCTCGGACTCCGATCCCAAGATTCTTTCTACGACAGGAGACCCAGCCAGGAGTGGCGCAGGTGAGAAGTGAGGGTCTGACAGGAGCCCATGGAGGGAAAAGTACGAAGCAACCACCCTGGAAGTCTGCAGACAGACACGCGCGGGAGCAACAGAGCACGGAGGTGCTTTGGAGGACCCCCTAGATCGCAGGGTTCAAGAGCAACAGAGGTGAGGACAGAGGACAGAGTGGCTCAAACAAATGCATGTTCTTTAGGAAACTTACTACCCTCCCTTGGCGGTTTCACGGGGTTCCCAGACTCTGTACGGTGGAGCTGCCCGGGTCCCCTCCCTGAACCTGCCTCTCTTCCAGATCTCTCTCTTTCCATTTCCTCTCTTTCAGTGTTCTATTTGTAAAACAATTCATATCTCTGCAAAATCACAAAGCATAGTAAAATATACTCTATGAACCACCGTCCTGCATCAGCAATGTCGGAGCACAAACTCTGATCCCTCAGAGTCTAAGTGCCTCATTCCTCCTTCTCCCCAGCCCCAGCCTGCTCACCCAAACACACCTCGCCGCACACTCACACTCTTCTTCCTTTTAAGCCAGTTTCCACACAGTATAGATTGTTTAAAAAATAAAAATCTGATGGTATCAATTTCATGTTTGTTGCAACCCAGACCTGGTTTCCTCTTGCCCTTAGGACTAAGGTGGTATCATTAATATGGCGTTCAAGGCCTCCTGGCCTGGCTAGCCAGTGCCTACCCTTCCTTCTCACTACCCTGGGCCACCTTCCCTTCTTCTCAAGTCGGACCAGAACTGTGGGTTGTCAGAATGGGTCATGTTTATACTCGCTTTGTTCTGTCTAGGACCCCCTCCCCCCTGCCACTTATTTGTTCACTTCAACTCTCCCTCTGGTCTTAAAGACTATCTCAGGGAAGCTCTGGGAACGTGCAGGACAGTGCAGGCCTCCCGTTACCACACAGCACCCGAGCCCCCCCCGCCCCGGCCCCCCGGCATGCCAATCATACTTGTGAGTCGTTGCTACAGGCAGCCTCCCCTGCCGGGCGTGAGCTCCACCGAGCCCGCCAGGGCCATGCCCACCTTGCTTATAAGCACGGAGCGCAGTGGCATTCACCAACTCTCCCTAAACAGCTGAATCAGAAACCAGGATAATCCGGACTGGATACTACCTTTCATCCCATACATATCCACTGAGGAAATTCTTCTAAGGACCAATTTCACAGAAAGAAACCCACGTAGCCTCATTTCCACGTCACCTCACCCCATCTCACTGCAAGCAGCGCAGCACAGCAAGCGAGGAGGTCTGGGGGCGTCACTTCACAGACAGATGGTCTCTGTCAGGGCAGACTTCGCGGGATCCCCTGCAATCCTAACATTCAAACGTGGCCAGAAGAGGTACACTGGGTTGTGACAGGCTCAAGGGGCCACCTTCCCCGTTTCAGGTATGTGAGTCGGTGCTCTCCAAGCCGGCAGCAGCTGTGAGCCAGCCCAGAAACATGCTCTCCCCCAGAGCGAGCTCTGCCTGGCACGCACATCTCCCTTCCAGCTTGGCTAAGACTAAGGTCCATTCCAGGAGCTTTCCGAGAGCCTCTGAGAATGGTCAGTCATCACCACCGACCAGGGTGTGTGGGGCCCTGCTAGACACTGTGTCTACACCCTCACCTTGAGCTCATTATTCTTCAAGAAGGAAAAGAAATGAAGTCTCCATGAATAAAACCACACCATGCAATTATTTGGAGGCAGAGTAATTCTTCCCCCTATGCATTAGCACTTGGTCCTTGGAGAACATCATCTCCACACCCAATGCAGAGAAGCCAAAGTTTCAGGAAAGGAACAATCACAAACCACCAACTACATAGAAGAGCAGGGAAGAGTCTGTGGGCACACAAATTATCCGCTGTGACCACCACCTGTGGGCGGGGCGGCTTTAACCCCAGACTGGCTTTCCCCCTTCCTCCTGTGTCTGAGGTGTTCCCTCCTCTAGGAGTCTCCGTGCACTCAGGGAGTAAGGCTGAGTTTTGCAGTAAATAATAGACAAACCCCGAAACACTGGAGACAACAGAGGTGCCTCACACCATCCAGCGATGGGATAGTCTCGCATTTTCTTACTGGGTTTTTTTCTGCTCCATCGTCTAACCTCTTCCGATAAGCAGAAATCACCAGTTGTTCTGAGCGTGGTTTAAAGCTGAAAACACCAAGACAAAACCCTACCAATTTACCCAGTGCGCCGTGCTCTCATCACCGTAACTTCTGTCCACCCGCTACTTTTTGCTTCAATCGTATATACTGATCTTGTAATCATGGCTTTGATTCCAGTTACAAAACTAGGGGGGATTTTCAGCACTGCGCCCCTGGTTCCTCCCCTGGATCTGAGCACAGGCTGGAAGCCCCGTATGTAGCCCTTCGGTACCCCTGGTGGGCACCGAGGCCCCAAGCTGACTACCTTCAGGCACAGAGCAAGGAAGGTGAAAACAGTAAATTTTGAAAGTGGGACGAAGTGGGACTTGCCAGGAAAAGGGACGACTCCTCTCGGAGAAAGAATGCCGTTGCAGAAAGTGATTACATTCATTCAGAAACAGATGCGGTGCATCTAGGAGGTAAGGGGGGGGCTGCTCATCTCCACAAAGGGCCGCTGGTAAGAGAAGCTCAAGGGTGGTCTTGAACTGCTCTGACGCCAAGCGAGGGCCATCAGGACTTAAAAGTACACAGCAAAGATTAAACCGAAATGTAGTTTGATGTGGGATATAAACTCAGATTTGGGTAGTGAGAGGCTTCCGTAGCTGGTTTGCTTGGGAAAAGATGACAGCCTTGCCCACAGCTCAAAGAAGGAAAGGTGTAGCCGGGATATAAAAATCAAACAGGGAAGACTTCTCAGAACCTGCTTATCCCAAACTGAAAATGAACACTTATTTTTCCTGTTAAAGAAAATGGATAATTCTCTTCATCTCCTGTCAAGACAGAAAACAGATTCACAAATTCCACCATAAGCTTTCTGAACCAACTTCCATTATCAGCATATATCGCTTTTCTGTAATTAAATTTGTTGGTTTGAATTATGTATAGAACCACTTCCCTCTGTCCTAAACACCTCCTTGATCCCCCCTCTTCCTCCTTTCCTACACTGATGACATCAAAATTGGTACATTTTTTTCCTTTTGCTTTTTAAAAAATGTTTTATTATGGACAAATTTCAAACCTAATTAACATAAAAAAGACTAGTAAAGTCAGTCCCAATACTCCATCGCTTGGCTTTGAGGGACAGCAGGCAGCTGTGACAGCCCAGGATCTTCTGACCGTGCCCTCCTCCTATGTAAGATTTTAGGGATGTGCATCCCATCCCCTCTGACCAAATGAAGCGGGCGAGACTCCAAATATAAGGTTCCCTGGCCAATTTGATCACTGTGTGGGTAATTTTCTTCTATTCCCAGCATCTACAGAATGGCTGAGTCAGAACCAAGTTACTTAAACATTTTGGTCCAGAAGAGAAAAGGAGTCTGGGATGTGTGAATGAAACCCAAACTTGCCAGAAGCACCCTGTGCTGTGTTACCCCGCTGCTTCTGGTGCAAGCTGATATAAACAACTGGGTTCCTGTAATTATTTCTAACTCGACTTCTCACCCCACACACAATAATTCTGATAAGGGCCTCGATCCATCCCCCCTTAGTCTTACACAGAAAAATATACTGTCAGAGCTCCCTGGCTGTATTTCTGCCTATATTTCAAGTGTTCCCTTTTATAAAGCTGATCATTCCTGGAGCCAGAGCCCCAGGCAGCTCCTGAAAACACCTCCTCTGGTTTTAAGTACACATTTCTCTCTGAGCTGCAAATGCACTTTCACGACTTTGCTCCCTAGTCCATCTCGGCAGCCCAACACCCCCACTATTAGACCAAGGGCCCTGCTGGACATCAAAGTATGTACAAGCCCACTCCTGCTAGATTACACTTCAGTCCCAGTTAGAATGAGGCTACTAAATCAAGATATGGTTTCAAAGACGGCTTTGTGCTTATCTGTTGCTGTTTCTGCCCTGAAGACAGACAGTAATGAAATATTCTCTTCCAGCCTGACTGATGTTCATGTATGAAGCCCTCTTTGTAGGGATGTACAATAGCACCCAGATTACTGGGAGATCGTGTGCTAATTAAAAATCCAACGGAGAACCAACTACATCGTTAAGCATTCATTAGCAAGCACTTACAAGTCCACATGGACTCTCTTCCTAAACTCTGTTTTGCTATTTCACGATAAGCTTCTGTCGAAGGAAACTGTAAAGCCATCCCAAGATTTGGTATCAAGTTTACTTTTAAGTGTAATGTTGATGACTGCCCACATTACTGGTGTTTTCTTTAGGATGGGCCACTGGGGAAAGTATTCTCAGTTCTGAATGCCAATACATTTGTTCTTCTGAGTTACAGGCTTATTCTTTACGATTGCTGTGAATCTAGGAGCTGATTGTCCTTCATAGTGTCACTGCCTTTACCAGTCAGCGCTCTGACTGCCTGCATAGAGCTGGAGGCACGTTTGTGACCCATCTTTAACAAGAATACTAGACTCTGCTGTGTTAACACTTAGCTTCACTGTGTTTCCTCTCCTTATTTTACTTCTCTCTCTTATATCCCTTTGCCTTTTACATATTGTGTAAGCAGCCTTGAATCCTGCTGGGAACAACAAGGAGTACAATTAAACCTAAGTACTGTATACAGAGACCCGATTCTGTACAAGGCACTGTGCTCAGTTGTGAACAAATGAAGATGGATAAAGCCATTCCTATAGAAGACATTACACAGAGATCAAAAACAGGAGCAGTGTGAATATGAACAGTCCAACATGCTATTATTTCAAAGGGATGATGGAAAAGGCTTGTGGACGGAATGAGATTTGAGCTGGATTTTGAAACATAAACAGGTGTTTAACGCGTAGAAAACAAAAAAGAACGTGTCTAAGCAGAGAAGAGAGCAAGGCATGATCAGAGAATGGCGAGCATCCGGGTGCTGACAAGGACATAATGAAGATAAAGAGTGACAGGATAAAAATGGGGAGCTGGGGCGCCTGGGCGTCTGACTGGGGCTCAGGTTATGCTCTCAGGGTTCGGGAGTTCCAGCTCCACATCTCGCTGTCAGCACAGAGCCCGCTTTGGATCCTCTGTCCCCTTCTCTCTCTGCCCCTCCCCCACTAGAGCTCAGTCTCTCTCTCTCTGTAAAAAACAAACATTAAAAAACTTAAAAAAATGGAAAGGACATTTTGGCCACGTGGCAGATGGCTCGTCCTGCTGACCATCCTTATCATCGTCACCACCATCAAGGAGTATCTGTCACATGGGACGCTAGCACTAAACCTACAGAGGAAAAACTATAACCAGGTGCCGGCTATAACCTCAAGGGATTTACAATCGACGGCGGAGTGACAGGAAACAGAAGTGACATACAATATACAGTGGCACAGGAGAGTTTTATAAATGTCAAAAAAGTATAGGGTGGGGGGCAGGGCTTAGGGCTAGACGAGCCAGCGGAGAATTAAGAAAGGAGCATCTGCGCGGGGATCGGAAGCAGGACGGAGTGAGCAGAATGCAGGGAGGGCGTGTCACCAGTGGAGAGAGCAGTGATTTGGCAGCGAAGAGATCGGGGTAAGTAAGAGGAGGGTTTTATTTAACAAAATATTGTAGGCTCAATACATTATCATAGAGAAGAGGGTATATTTTGCTTTTTTTTTTTTAATTTTTATTTATTTCTAGGAGAGAG
>NW_024081101.1:1512781-1527779 GCF_003009895.1 Hyaena hyaena | reverse complement strand
TTTTCTCCCCCGTGCGGAGGTTTTTCTGTTTCGGACTCTCTCCTTTTCCCCTCTCACTCCCCGTAGAGGGTAGAGGGGGATCGCCTCCCACCCTGGAGTCTCCGATCCCGGCCCGATTTTATCTTCCCCGGTTCGCACTCACATTAGAAGGCTCTCTCAGTGGATTCTGCGTCTTTTTTCTCCCAATCTCTCAGGTTTTGTAAGGTTTCCAATGTCTTCGGATCTTTTCTGTGTGATGTATGGGCGCGAGTGCAAGTACGGAGCTCCTTACTTCTCCGCCATCTTGCCCTCTGATTGATACTTTTTAACTCTTTTATCTCTGTGGTAAAGGTTTCCCTGATGTCTTCTATTCTTTTCTCAAGCTCAGTGAGTATCTTTATGATTGTGCTTTAAATTCTCCTTCAGGCATGCTACTTATATATGTTTTGCTTAGCTCTCTGGCTGTGGCCTTATCTTCTTCCATTTGGGATAAATTCCTCCATCTTGGCATTTTTGTCTAAGTCTCTGCCTTCAATGTGTTATAAAAGCTAGTTATGCCTCCTGCTCCTGAAAGTAATGACATTATAAATAAGAGGTTGTGTAGTGCCCAGGTCCTGGTGCTTCAGGGAGTGTCTCTGGCATGTGCTGTGTGTGCTCTGCTGTATTGTTGTGGCTGGTCTACCCTTTAGGCCAGTCATCTGCAAAGACATCCCTTGTCTGTTGTGGGCAATGTTTGGTCCTTGACTTGAATGTGTTGAGTCTTAACTAGGTGCTCTCTAGCCTGCTTGTAAAATGAGAGCTAAAACCAACTCCACCAAAACTGAGGCCCTGTAGAACACTCTTCTCTGGAGACATGGCATAAGCAAGTGTTTTTGCTGCTCTTCCGGAGGAAGGGCTCACCATGCTGGGATTGAAGTAGGCTTGGTTGACAAGGGTAGTCCTGCCAGAGCACAGGGGGTTGAGGCTTAGTGTAAGCAAGTTAGGCAGCCAGTGTCTGTGGAGCTACTTCCATCAGGTGGCTCTATGTTTATGCTAAGGAGTTTGGGGGGAGGGAATGGCCCCAGCCACTTTGTTCCAAAAGAGGCATCTCCATGAATGCTATCTCTCAGAAAAGGGCTCTTAGAACAGGGAATAATCTTCCCACTATGTGCCACAGGCATTTTTCCAATTCTGTTTTCATGCTGTCTGCACGTAGGTTGTTTTCTTGACTTCTCTTCAGGACCAGTGCAGTGCCCTCTAGACTGTATCCCAGCCAAGCCCTTGGCCTTTAAAACTCCAGCCTCTAAGCCACATTGGCTACAAGAACTCATGAAATTCAGCTGCTCTCTATTCTATACTAATAGCTTTGGGGAAATGCTCTCCTTGTGCACCCCCCTTTGTGTTTCTCTCTTTCCTTCTCGCCCTACTCTAGGACCACAGCTCCTTCCTTCCATAGAACCCATGATCTCTTTCTCCCTTAAACCACCTCTCCACACTTCCTACACTCTTTGATGTGGCCTCTTCTCTCCTTTTAGTTGTGGAGTTTGTTTTGTCATTCTTTGGATGAATTTTTGGGGTATTTAGGATGATTTGATAATCCCTAGTTTTGTTTGTGGGATGAAAGGAGCCTAGGGTCTTCCTGCTCTGCCATCTCCTACTCCACCCCCATGAATCTTAAAATTTTATTAGTTTGCTTATGTTTCCAGATTGATTGATTGATTGATTTTTACTCCTGTATTCTTCTTTGCAGATTTCTGTCACTGATAATGTATTTAGGCATCAGTACAGCTACAGCTTTCCAGGCAGATAGTAATCATGTAACAAGGCAGAAATCAATGTTGGTTAGTCATACTTGAATCCTTTATTTCTTTGGATAATTAGTGTAAAGGAACCTTGATTTCATTAGATATACTATTATGAGAAAAAGAGATAATTATAATCTCATGGGCAACAGAACAATAAAGATATAAACTTTGATTAGCTCTCTTAGTAAACTGACAAGCAATGGGTTTTTGAGAAAGTAATCATATCTGCGTTTGAAAAAAAGTTAATATATCTCTTGAAGATAAAGTAGCTCTGAAGTTTCACAAACATGTCTTTTTGTGGACACATATTTCCATTTCTCTTGGGTAAATATCTAGGAATGAAATCGATCAGTCATAATCTAGTTGTATATTTAAACTTATGACAAATTGCCAGACTTCTTAAATTGATTTTTAAATGATATATCATTTTATTCTTCCATGAAAAATATATGAAATATATATATGAAAATAGTCAAGTAGGTCAAGTTGCTCGAGGGTCTGTGTACTAGAAAATTCTATTGGACAGTGTTAGCCTAGATGCTAGTTTCTTATACCAGGCTAATAGGTTGGAAATTAGCTATACATTAGGAATTTTAAAGAAATGTAGATATATTTGTTTTTATAGTTTAAGGAAACATTTAACAAAAAATTAAAGTAGATACAGCTTTAAAAGAATCTGTTATGTGGAGTGCCTGGTTGGCTCAGTCAGTTAAAACTTCTGCTCATGTCAAGATCTCATGGTTCATGGGTTTATACCCCGCCTGAGGCTCTGTGGTGATGGCACAGAGCCTGGAGACTGCTTCAGATTCTGTGTCTCCCTCTCTCTCTGCCCCTCCCCCACTCACAATCTGTCTGTCTCTCTCAAAAAATAAATAAACATTAAAAAAAAAATTAAAATTAAAAAAAAAAACCTAGAAAAATAATCTGATATATATATTAACTTGTAATTGCCTGGACATATGTGTTATTTGATTTTTCTCAAACTTCCAATATGTTTGTTAGTTTAGTTTTGAGATGTCATTTTCATTTATTTATTGATATCCCACATTGTTTTACAAAAAGTTGATTTAATAAAGGAAAGAAAATGACACTAATGAAAATAACAGAAAAATAGTAAAGAATAGGATCAGAGAAAAATTAATAAAAACTCAAGGGAAAGAACATACATGTTGTCTATAAGGGATTTACATAGTTGTGTAATAATCAAGTTAAAATTTGTCCCATTTAACTGTCAGTCACAATGAAAAAGGAGGCAAGTTCAGTTACATAATTTTTTATTAGAAAGGCACATTTAGGTTCCCCAGGCAAATTATGTTATAAAAGAGATTTCTTCAAAGGAGCTACCAAGTGATATAGGAAACAAACTTTTAGTACTTGGCAATTACTGAGGCAGACATCTCTCCTGGACCATTCCCACACACTTTTTGTCCCTTTCACCCTTGCTTATTTTATATATTCTTGTAAGCTGCCATAAATTCCTCATGAGGAAGGGACAGAATGAACAAGGTTTTAAAGGAATTATTGAATTTATTTATTATACATAATTTCTTCAAGATCTATTGCGTTAAAGATATTTGAACCTTTACTAGTAGGCCCCAGACTGCTGTTTTAACTTCATTGTACATGTTTGTTATAGTTGGTTTCCTCTCTAATGGTCTCAGCCTTTTTGCTGTTTTTAAACTACTAGGAATTTAGAAACCAAATAATTAATTTTGTCACTTTATGTACGAAATTAGAGCAAACAGGATCTGATTAAAAACAATTAAACAGGGTAGTTTAAAAAGAAAATGCCTAAAATGCATTCATTGCTGTATAGCCTCTATTTTTGTCCACTCAAGGTCCGATTTTTTTGCTTACTTCTGAATATTCAGGTTTAATTGCTACTTTCCAGATTGGTAAGGTACTTATGAAATATTAAACATTATCTGTAATATTAATTATAGATGTAAAACAATATTTAGGCAACTAATTTTTAAAGGTATGCTTGTAATCTACCAGAAATATTTAAAAGTGTAAAGAGAACTATAACTAGCAAAGGTTCTTTTTCACAGTTTCCCCATGCCGAAGTACATATCTCTGGGAGAAATGAAAAGCATGGGGAGACTAAAACTATTCTTTTTTGTTCTTATTTTAAAGGTTTTATTTTAATTACAGGTAGTTAACATACAGTGTTATATTAGTTTCAGTTGTACAATATAGTAATAAACTAAAACAACTCTTAACTTAAACGACTATCACTGAATAGTCCCTGATTGCAGGTTGTTGTTATTTCAGTGCAAACCAATACCTATGGCACTATTTGGATAAACTCATAAACTATCCAAATAGTTATTTTTATCTGTTTTTACATTTAAAAAATCTATCACAGTCTTACCTATTAATGCTTAAGTTCAGTCCAAAAGAATGGGGAGAATTTTTTTTTGTATCAGATTCTACAATAGATAATTTTTTTCATCATTCACCAAATCAAAATTTTCCATAGTGTGCAGAAATCGTTATATGGTCTTATTTGAAAATATAGGTTCTTTCACTGTTTAAAGAAGGTGAATCTGAGTCATCTTCAGATGCTTCATCGTCTATAGGCTTTTTCAGTCGCTAGCATTCAGAAGTGTGAAATATCCTAGGCTCCCAAGAGAGTCTGGCTACTGTTCCCACTTTGTATGATATTTTAAAGAAGAGATTTCTTTAATTACATTCATTTCTGTGTGTCACTATCCCTAAATAAAAGAAGAATGTCTGAGATGCTCTTGGGTTTCTCTTCTAGGCAGAATGTTGTGGGATTTCTGTTTTTGTTCCAGATATGTGTTGCCTATAATACCCTTTCATGTCTTTTTTTTTTTCTTTTTCAAATTTTTAACATAAATTCTAGTTAGTTAAGATGCAGTGCAATACTGATTTCAGGAGTAGAGTTCAGTGATTGATCACTTACATACAACACCCGGTGCTCATCATATGTGCCCTCCTTAATACTCATCAACCATCTACCCATTTCCAACCCACCTCCCTCCATCAACCCTCAGTTTGTTCCCTATCATTGAGAGTCTCTTATGGTTTGTTTCCCTCTCTCTTTTCCTCCTTTCCCATATGTCCATTTGTTTTGCTTTTTTTTAATTCCACATATGAGTGAAATTATATGTTATTTGTCATTCTCTGATTATTTCACTTAGCATAATACACTCTAGCTCCATTCATGTCATTGCAAATGGCAAGATTTCATTCTTTTTGATGGCTGAGTAATATTTCATTATACATATATACATCTTCTTTATCCATGCATCTGTTAATGGATAATTGGGCTTTCTCCATATTTTGGCTATTACTGATAATCCTCCTATAAACATTGTGGTATATGCACACATTCACATCTGAATTTTTTTATCCTTTAGGTAAATACCTACTAGTGCAATTGATGGATCATAGGTATATCTATTTTTAGTTTTCAGAGGAACAAACATACTGTTCTCCAGAGGGGCTGAACCAGTTTGCATTCCCACCAACAGTGCAAGAGGGTTCCCCTTCATCTGCATCCTCACCAAAACCTTTGTGCTGTTATTTTTAGCCATTCTAACAGATATAAGATGGTATCTCATCATAGTTTTGATTTTTATTTCACTGATGATGAGTGAGGTTGAGGATCTTTTTTTTTTTTTAATTTTTTTTTTAATGTTTTATTTATTTCTAGGAGAGAGAGAGACAGCGTGAGCAGGGGAGGGTCAAAGAGAGAGAGAGGGAGTGACAGACTGAAACAGGCTCCAGGCTCTGAGCTGGCAGTCAGCACAGAGCCCGAAGCGGGTCTCGAACCCACAAACCGCAAGATCATGACCTAAGCGAAAGTCGGACGCTTAACCGACTAAGCCACCCAGGCGCCCCTGAGGATCTTTTCATATGTCTATTTGCCCTCTGGACGTGTTCTTTGGAAAAGTGTCTATTCAGGTCTTCTTCCTATTTCCTCCCTGGATTATTGTTTTTGGGGTGTTGAGTTTGCTAAGTTCTTTATGGGTTTTGGATACTAACCCTTTATCTAATATTTCATTTGCAAAGGTCTTCTCCCATTCTCTAAGCTGCCATTTAGTTTTGTTGATTGTTTCCTTTCTTCTGCAGAATCTGTTTATGGTGATGAAGTCCCAGTAGTTAATGTTTGCTTCTGTTTCCCTTACCTCCTGCAACATGTCTACTAAGAAGTTGCTGTGGTTGAGATAAAAGAGCTTAATGCCTAGGATTTTGAGGACTTTCCTTCTCACATTTAGATCTTTCATTCATTTTTACTTTTTTAAAATGTATGGTGTAAGAAAGTGGTCGTTTTATTCTTTTGCAGGTTGCTGTCCAGGTTTTCCAACACCATTTGTTGAAGAGACTGTCTTTTGTCCATTGGTTATTTTTTCATGTTTTGTTGAATATGAGATAACCATGTAGTTGTGGGTCCATTTCTGGCTTTTCTACTCTGTTCCTTTGGTTTATGTGTATGCTTTTGTGCCAGTACCATACTGTCTTGATGACTGCAGCTTTGTAATATAGCTTGAAATCTGGAATCACGATACCTCCAATTTTATTTATCTTTTTCAGGAGTACTTTAGCTATTTGGGGGTATTTTTCAGTTCCACACAAATTTTAGCATTGCTTGTTCTAGCTCTGTGAACAATTCTGGTGGTATTTAGATAGGGATTGCACAAAATGTGTAGTTTGTTTTGAGTAATATAGACATTTAAACAATGTTTGTCCTTCCAATCCCTGAGAATGTAATGCTTTTCCATTTCTTTGTGTCCTTTTCAATTTCTTTGATTAGTGTTCTATAGTTTTCAGAGTACAGATCTTTTACCTCTTTGATTGCATTTCCTTCTAGATATCTTTTTTTTTTTTTTTGATGCAACTGCAGACATGATCGATTCTTTGATTTCTTTTTCTTTTCTGCTTCGTTTTTGGTGTATAGAAAAGCCACCAAATTGTGTGTGTTGGTTTTATATCCTCTGTATTTGCTGAATTGATGTATTAGTGCTAACAATTTTTTGGTGGAGTCTTTCAGGCTTTCTATATAGAGTATCATGTCATTGGCAAATAGTGAAAGTTTGATTTCTTCCTTGGTGATTTTGGATGCCTTTTATTTCTTTTTATTGTCTGATGGCTGAGGCTAGGCTCTCATTAATATGTTAAGTAGTAATAGTGAGAGTGGATATCCTTGTCTGACTCCTGACTGTATGGGAAAGGCTCTCAGATTCTCTTCATTGAGGATGATAATAGTCGTGTGTCTTTTATATATGGCCATTATGATGTTGAGGTATATTCCATCTATCCCTACTTTGTTGAGGGTTTCTATCAAGAATGAATATTGTATTTTGTCAAATACTTTTTCTGCATCTATTCAAAGGATCATATGGTTCTTATAATTTCTTTTATTAATGTGGTATATCATGTTGATTGATTTGCAGATATTGATCCAGTCCTGCAGCCCAGGAATAAATCCTAGTTGATCGTGGTGAATAATTCTTCTAATGTACTATTGGATTCAATTTGCTAGTATCTTGTTGTAAATATTGCATCCATGTTCATCAAGCATATTGGCCGGTGGTTCTACTTTTTAGTGGGGTCTTTGTCTGGTTTTGGAATTAAAGTAAGACTGGCCTCATAGAATGAGTTTACAAATTTTCTTGCTATTTCTATTTTTTGGAACAATTTGAGAAGAAGAGGTATTAACTTTTCTTTAAATGTCTGGTAGAATTCCCCTGGGAAGCCATCTGACCTTGGAATTATGTTTGTTGGAAGACTTTTTTATTATTGTTGTAATTTCTTTGCTGGTTAAGGGTCTGTTCAAATTTTCTGTTTCTTCCTATTTCAATTTCGGTAGTTTGTATGTTTCTAGGTATTTATCTATTTCTTCCAGATTGCCAAGTTTGTTGGCATATAACTTTTCATAATATTTTCTCATAATTGTTTCTGTTTCTCTGGTGTTGTTTGTGATCTCTCCCCTTTCATTTGTGATTTTATTTATTTGGGTCCTTTCTCGTATCTTTTTAGTAATTCTGGCTAGGGATTTATCAATTTCATTAATTCTTTTATTTTTTTATTTTTTTAAAGTGTTTATTTATTTCTAGGAGACAGAGAGAGAGACAGCGTGAACAGGGGAGGGTCAGAGAAAGAGGGAGTCACAGACTGAAACAGGCTCCAGGCCCTGAGCTGGCAGTCAGCACAGAGCCCGACGCGGGGCTCGAACCCACGAACCGTGAGATCATGACCTAAGTGAAAGTCGGACGCTTAGCCAACTAAGCCACCCAGGCACCCCTCATTAATTCTTTTGAAGAACCAGCTCTTAGTTTTGTTAATCTGTTCTATCGTTTGTTGCTGTTGTTGTTTCTATATAGTTTTTTTCTGCTCAAATTTTTATAATTTCCTTTCTTCTGGTAGCTTTACACTGAATTTGCTTCTCCTTTTCTACCTCTTTTAGGTGTAAGCTTAGGTTGTGTATTTGAGACCTTTCTTGCTTCTTGACGCAGGCCTGTAATGTAACATGCTTCCCTCTCATGACTGTGTTTGCTGCATCCCAAAGGTTTTGGACTATTATGTTTTCATTTTCATTTGCTTCCATGTACTTTTTAATTCCTTTTAATTTCCAGGTTAACTCTTTTATTCTTTGTTAAGATTTTTTTAAACCTACATATGTTTGTGGTCTTTCCAAATTCTATCTTGTGCTTGACTTTAAATTTCATAGCATTGTGAATATGCATGGTATGATCTCAATCTTTTGTACTTGTTGAGGGATGATTTGTGACCCAGGATGTGATCTATTCTGGAGAATGTTTTGTATGCACTTGAAAATACTGCTGTGTATTCTGCTGCTTTAGGATGATATTTTCTAAATGTATCTGTTAAGTCCATCTTGTCTAGTGTTTCATTCAAACCATTGTTTCCTAGCTGCTTCTCTGATTAAATGATCTGTCCATTGCTGTAAGTGGGGTATTAAAGTCCCCTACTATTATTGTATTGTTATCAATAATATATTATGTTTGTTATTTCTGTACGTTGCTATTGTCTTGTTATTAATATTTACATTAATTAATGCATTAATATATATTTGCATGGTATAATATATTATATATATTAAGAGTATTATATATACTTATTAATATATATTTATGTTATTCATATATATGCTATTGTTTCTTTATATGTTATTAATACATGTTTTTGTATATATGTTATTATATTTGTTATTAATATATATTTGTATATAAAATATATTTCATATGTAATTAATTAAAAATTTATATATAACTAATTTATATATACTATAATAATTTATCTATCTATAGAGATATGTAGATATATAGATAGAGTTGGGCATCCCAAATTGAGAGCATAAATATTTATAATCATCACATCTTCTTCATGGATAGACCCCTTAATTATGACATAATGCTCACCTTCATCTCTTGTTACAGTATTCATTTTAAAGTCTAGTTTGTCCGGTATGAGTGTATTAGCATGATAGATGGTTCTTCATCCACTACTTTCAATCTGTGTATGTCTTTAGATCTAAAATGGGTCTCCTGTAGGTAGGTAGCATATAGATGGGTCTTGTTTCTTTATCCATTCTGATACCCTATGTCTTTTTTTTTTTAATGTTTATTTATTATTGAGACAGAGAGAAATACAGCATGAGTGGGAGAGGAGAAGAGAGAGAGGGGCACACAGAATCTGAGCTAGCTGTCAGCACAGAGCCCGACATGGGGCTCAAACCTACGAATTGTGAGATCAAGCAACTGAGCCACCCAGGCGCCCCATTGGAGCATTTAATCCATTTATATTCCAGGTGATTATTGAAAGATATGAGTTTAGTGCTATTTTGTTACATGTAAAGTTGGTGTTTCTGTTTACCTGTGAAGTTGGTGATGGTCTCTGTTCCTCTCTAGTGTTTGTCACTTATGGTCTTTTGTCCCCCTACTCAAAGGGTTCCCCCTTAATATTTCTTGCAGGGCTGGTTTAATGGTCACAAACTCTTTTAGTTTTTGTTTGTCTGGAAAATTCTTTATTTCTCCTCTTCTGAATGACAGCCTTGGTGGATAAAGTATTCTTGGCTGCATATCTTTCCCATTCAGCACGTTGAGTATATGCTGTCATTCCCTTCTGGCCTGCCAGGTTTCTGTGGACAGATCTGCTGCAAACTTGATATATCTTTACTTGTAGATTAAGGACTTTTTTCCCTTGTTGCTTTCAGGATTCTTTCCTTGTCTGTCTATTTTGTGAATTTGACTATGATATGCCTTGGCAATAGCTGGCTTTTGTTGAATTTAATGGGAGTTTTCTGTGCTTCTTGGGTTTTGATGTCGGTGTCCTTCCCCAGACTGGGGAAGTTTTCAGCCATAATTTGCTCACATGAACCTGCCCCTTTCTGACACTCTTCATCTTCTCAGACTCCTATGATACTAATGTTATTCCATTTTATTTAAAAAAATTTAAAGATTTTTTTAAATGTTTTATTTATTTCTAGGAGAGAGAGAGAGAGAGAGAGAGAGCGAGCGAGCGTGAGCAGAGGAGGGTCAGACAGAGAGGGAGTCACAGACTGAAACAGGCTCCAGTCAGCACAGAGCCCGACGCGGGGCTCGAACCCAGGAACAGCGAGATCATGACCCAAGCGAAAGTCAGACGCTTAACCGACTAAGCCACCCAGGCGCCCCCGTTATTCCATTTTAATAAGTCACTGAGTTCCCTAAGTCTACCTTCATGTTCCATACCTTTGTTTCTCTATTCTTTTCAGTCTCATTATTGTCCATAATTTTATCTTCCATATCACTAATTCATTCCCCTGTTTTGTCCTTTCTCTTCTTACATGTATTTGGTTTGCATGTTAGTTATAGCTCTTCTAATTTTGGCCTGACTAGATTTTAGCTCTTTTATTTCTGCAGTAAGGGGTTCTTTGGTGTCTTCTATGGTTTTTTCAAGCCCAACTAGAATCCTTATAATTATTTTAAATTCTAGTTTAGACATCCTACCTCTATCTGTATTGATTAAATCCCTGCCATCATTTCTTCCTGTTCTTTCTTTGGAGTGAATTCCTCTGTATTGTCATTTTGGAGGAAAAAGAATAATAAAATAAAATAAAAATTCTAAAATAATAAATGAAGTTAGATCCTAGATATGTTTTGGTCCACTTGCTAAGAGAAGTTTTACAGAAAAAAAGATAAAAAAAGATTTAAAAAATTTAAAAATAAAATAAATTGCTCATTCTGTATTCAAGAAAAACAAAACAAACAAACAAACAAAAAAACTAAAAAGAAATCCAGAAACAAAAAACCAAGCAACCAACCAAACAGAAATTCAAAGGAAGCTACATCTTGTTTCTCCTACAGCTAAAACTTTGCCAAATTCTATGATCAATAGACTTAGTGCTTTGGGGGTGTTGTGCTGTTCTGGAGGAAGGACCTGCTGCTCTGATTCTCGGGTGGATTTGCCCTAATGGAGATGTGTCTGGAGGGTGCAAGGGAATAGGGCTAGATGTAATGGCTCCTTTATCCACATGGTGGCACTGTCTAGTCCACTGAGGTCAATCAGTGCTGGTGGGCTAAGGGTGAAAATGGCTGTGCCCTGCTCTCTAGTCTATGGAGCAGGAAATTCATGCTCTCATTTATGGGGAAATGATCGCCCCTCCTATGTCTTTGGCTTCCATCAGATACCCACCTTCACTTTGTCCTTGACAGATTTCTTCCTGCCTACGTGGCATAGCACTACTGTGTTTTATCTCAGGTGCAGCGGTTTCAAAACACCACACTTGAGAAACCCTTGCAACTCAGAACCTTCTGCGGGAAGGTCTCATTGCGCTATGGCCAGTGGCAGCTTACCCCAGAA
This sequence comes from Hyaena hyaena, assembly GCF_003009895.1. NCBI lineage: Eukaryota > Metazoa > Chordata > Mammalia > Carnivora > Hyaenidae > Hyaena > Hyaena hyaena. The sequence continues at coordinate 1,516,182 of NW_024081101.1, read as the reverse complement.
AACAGCTATGGAACTGCACAGGGGCAGCAGCTCAGAGATTTTGGTAAATTACAATACATGGCTGGTGCCAAGGTTTGCTATCCCCAGCTGACATCTTTATTCCTATACTGGTGAACGGGGCAGCTCAATGGCACCCACAGGGTCTTTTGTACATGGAGAAGCTGTATCACCTCTACCAAATACATTTCAAGGAGGCGAATGACTTCTCCCCCATGCAACACAGGGGTCCTCAGACAGGGCCAACTACTCCTGGGGCTCTACCTTTCTTCCTTGCTGGATCACTGCCAGGCACTGGCTTCTGAAACTTCAGAGTGTTTTTATAAACAAGCGGTATTGAAACCCTCTTCTTTTTTCCTGTCAGTGGTTTTGGAGAACAGTCCCCTGTGCATGTTTTCACTTTTCTTTTTTTCTTTTTCACTCTTTCTTTCTCTTATCTCTCTGTGATCAGAGCTCCCTCCCCACAACAGCACCCCTGGCTCTTTTCTCCCACAAATCAACTCTTTGCACTTCCTACCTTCCGTGAGTCATCTTTTCTGTTTGTAGACTTGCAGCTCTGTTCTCTAAGACTATTGCTTACTTTGTTGTGTATTCAGAATCACTTTATATTTATTTAGCTGTTTGTGGGAGGAGGCAAGCTTAGGATCACACTACTCATCCACCATCTTAACCTTTTTGCCAAATACCCCCTCATTTCTGACAACTCCAAATATAGATTACCTTTTTTCCCTCGTAGACTTATTTTGTACACAATAACTTTATGGAATGATAAACAAATTCACCTATTGAGACCACTGTGGAGTTTTTAAAAGGAAAAAAAAAATAACTTATAATAAATTAACTATAAAATCTGCAGATAAAATGTAGCAGAACTCAGAATATTGAAAAAAATAAATTACACAGACTGTATTGAGAATTTTCTTGGTAAATTTTAGCAACTCATAGAATTATTTTGTTTTAAATTTTTAAATTGGTTTACCTACTTTTGAGTTAGGAATTCACTCATGATAATAAAAACAATGGCTTGTATTTTCTGCACAAGCATAGTTAAGTACTGCTATTTTTATCAAATTAATTTCTCAATTATTTAATGACAAATTTGCACTGAACTTAATTAAAATTTAATATAATATTTAAATATATGCTTAAATGTGAAATAATTTATAGTGTCTTATCATCATTAACTTTTATATTTTAAATTATGTAATTTTTCACCATGTGTCATAATTCCTTCATATTACCAAATTAGCCTGCCAAAATCTTATTTTATTCGAATAATAATTTAAAACATTTTAAACACATAAATATTAAAAACATGCAACTGGCTCTTATTGGATGCTCTCAGTAATTCCATAAATCTAACTTCTAATCTCAAACTTTATTTTATTTTAATTCATTTGTTCAAAAACCATTAAAAAATTAAAAAAAATTAAGTATTTTCTCTTTTTCATCAACATTTTGTTTAGCTAAATATGAAACAAGTGTAAAATAGCCACAAAATTTTTAAAAATATTTTTTTATACTGTATTAGTAGAAATTTAAAATGTAGAATACATAGGGGAATCTTTTCTCATTAGCTCCAGTTACTCCCAGGGCTCAGATTATGCGCCACAATTTTACAGTTAAATGAACAACCTATGGCACATTGAAGTGAGCCACCTATGCATATAATAGCTTACAGAATATTCTCACTTCCCTTAAAATGTTCTGTGCTCTGCCTATCCAATTGCCACCCCCAACCACTCATAACCACTGATATTTTGATTGTTTCTGTAGTTTTCATTTTTCCAGAATGTCAATTATTTGGAATCATATCAATATGTTTTTAAGTGTCCTCCATGTCTTTTCACCCTTGAAAGCTCATTTAATTTTGGTACACAATAATATTCCATTGTCTCATTGTACCATAGCTCATCTATTCACCTACCAAAAGACATGTTGGTTGCCTCCAAGTTTTGCCAAGCGTGGATAAATCTACTATAAATATCCATGCACAGTACTTTGTGTCAGTGTAACTTTTAAAACTTTTTGAGTTAATACTGAGGAGTGCAGGGCTGGATCATATGACAAGAATATGTTTAGTTTTCTAAGAAGCCTCCAAATTAAATTCTAAGTGGCTGAACCATTTGGCACTCCCACCAGTAATGTATTAGAGATCCTGTTGCTCCACATCCTTGCCAGAAGATACATTTTTCATACTTTTGGAATGATTATCAAATCTTATTTTTCCTGTTTGAAAGACTGCCACTATCTTTATACTACGGGTTACTACAGTGATGAATATGCATTGGATTATTCTTTTAATTTTTAGTTCAGTAACTACCTTCCCACAAAATGAGAACAAATTTTTAAAATTATTCTTTGGTCATAACAAAATATTTCTATGTACAAGAAGTGACAAAATTGGGACTTGATTCATTGTCAGCAATGTTGGAGACAATTTTAAAAACAATTTTCACAGAAGAATATTTCAAACTACCATTCAACATTTTATACATTAGAGAATTTCCTACATATGTGAGTTTAAAATAAAAATAAGTATAAGTAAATGTAAAATACTTAAAGAGGAAATCTCTTTTTTATTATTTATTTTTAATAGTTTATTGTCAAGTTGCTTTCCATATAACAAACACCCTGTGCTCATCCCAACAAGTGCCCCCCTGCATGCCCATCACCCCCCTTCCCCTCCCCACAACCCCCATCAGTCCTCAGTTTGTTCTCAGCATTCAGAGTCCCTCATGGTTTGCCTCCTTCCCTCTCCCCCAGGTTCCTCCGTTAAGTTCCTCCTAATCCTCCTATACATGCAAATATATGGTGGCTGTCCTTCTCTACCTGACTTATTTCACTCAGCATAACACCCTCGAGTTCCATCAGTGTTGCTACACATGGCCAGATTTCATTCTTTCTCATTGCCATGTAATATTCCATTATATAGATGAACCACATTTTCTTGATCCATTTGTCCGTTGATGGACACTTAGGCTCTTTCCAAGTTTTGGCATTGTTGAGAGTGCTGCTTTGGACATTGAGGTACATGTGCCCTATGCAACAGCACTGCTGTATCCCTTGGGTAAATTCCTAGCAGTGATATTACTGGGTCATAGGGGAGTTCTACTGTTAATGTTTTGAGGAACCTCCACACTGTTTTCCAGAGGGGCTATACCAGTTTACATTCCCACCAACAGTGTAGGAAGGTGCCCGTTTTTCCACATCCTTGCCAGCATCTAGAGTCCTCTGATTTGCTCATGTTAGCCACTCTGACCGGCATGAGGTGGTATCTCAGTATGGTTTTGATTTGTATTTCTCTGATGAGGACGGATGCTGAGCATCGTTTCATGTGTCTGTTGGCCGTCTGGATGTCCTCTTTGGAGAAGTGTCTGTTCATATCTTCTGCCCATTTCTTC
>NW_024081101.1:1452643-1508171 GCF_003009895.1 Hyaena hyaena | reverse complement strand
TAATGCCCTTCTTCATCCCTTGTTTTTATCTTTACTTTAAAGTCCAGTTTGTCTGATATAAGTATAGCTACTCAGGCTTTCTTTTGACTTCCTGTAGCATGATAGATATTTCTCCATCCCCTTATGTTCGATCTGAAGGTGTCCTCCAGTCTAAAATGAGTCTCTTTTAGACAGCAAATAGATGGATTTTTTTTTTCCATTCTGCTACCCTATGTCTTTTGATTGGGGCATCTAGTCCATTTACACTCAGTGTTATTATTGGAAAATGTGGGTTTAGAGTCATCGTGTCCTTTGTAGGATTTATGCTTGTGGTGGTGTCTCTGTTATCTTGTGTTCCTTGCAACAATACCCTCAGAGAGTCCCCCTCAGGATTTCTTGTAGGGTTGGTTTAGTGGTGACACATTCTTTCAATTTTTGTTTATTTGGAAAGACTTTTATCTCTCCTTCTATTCTGAATGAGAGGCTTGCTGGACAGAGAATTTTTTCTGTTCATCCCATTGAAGATTTCCTGCCATTCCTTTCTGGCCTGCCAAGTTTCAGTAGATAGGTCTGTCACCACTTTAATAGGTTTCCCTTTGTATGTTAGGGCCCTTTTCTCCCTAGCTGCTTTCAGAATTTCCTCTTTGTCTTTATATTTTGCCAGATTCCCTATGATATGTCATGCAGAAGATCAATTCAAGTTATGCCTGAGTGGAGTTCTCTGTGCCTCTTGGATTTCAACGTCTGTTTCCTTCCCCAGATTGGGGAAGTTCTCTGCTATAATTTGTTCAAGGACTCCTTCACCGCCTTTCCCTCTCTCTTCCTCTTCTGGAATTCCTGTGATATGGATATTATTCCGTTTGATTGTATCGCTGAGCTTTCGAATTCTCCTTTCATGTTCTGTATCAGCTTCCTCTTTTTCTATAATTGTGTCTTCTAAATGACTTATTCTCCTTTCTGCCTCTTCAATCTGTGCATTGGACGCCTCCATTTTATTTTGCATCTCATTTATAGCATTTTTTAATTCATTTCAACTATTTTTAAGCTCCATAGTCTTTGTAGCAATAGTTCCACTGATGTCTTCCATGCCTTTTTCAACCCCAGCGATTAATTTTATGACTTTTGCTGTAAATTCATCTTCAGTTATTTTGTTTTTATCTGTTTTGAGAAGTTCTTTAGCTGTCAATTCTTCCTGGAATTTCTTTGGAGGAGAGCTCTTTTGTTTCCTCATTTTGGTTAGCTTTCTCTCTCTTGTTAGTTTTAAAAGCTTTTTATGCACTCTGCACCTGTGAGTGCTGCTATACTAAAGAAGTGTCTTTGAGTGTCCAGGGCCTGTCCGTTCAGAAAGCGTTCTTGAATGGTGTCTCGTGGTCTCTCTTGTTGAGACCTTGTTTTTTTTTTTTTTTTCCTACTTGTAGTGCTATTTGGGACTCTCCACCATGTGTACTGTGGCTTGTTTCTTGAGGTAGCCCTGGAGAAGAAAACAGACAGACAAACACACAGGGAACAAAGGCCCACAAACGCACAGACAAATCCAAAAAACACGCAAACCGAAAGGGAAATGAAAAAGAAGAAAAGAAAAGAGGAAAGAGTGAAGGCGGGTAATAAAAATAAATGTACATAAATAAGGAAAAAGAAAAAAAAAACTTAATAGACAAAGAACAGTTTAAAGCATAGAACTAGAATTCTCAGCTACAAATAAATAGCTGGGTGTATGAAGTGCTGGTGAAAGAGCATAGAGAAAGAGAGAAATGCCAGGGTGGGGATGGAGTGAAATTGGAAATGAAATGAGTAGGCAGAAGGAGTAAGAAGCGTATTTCACAGAGAGAAAGAGTGTAATATGGTTGGAGAGGAGGTGAAAGAAATGACGGTAATGCTATCCAGAGAAACTATATAGTCTGATTACTCCAGAGAGAAAGAGATAAAAAGGTAGCGGTGGAGGTGTAGAATTTACATCTAGAGAATTGTAAATGTGACTGTTTAAGCAAGCCAGTGACCAGAATTAATGAGGGCAGTGCATCCATGTTGGTCTTGCCCTGGCTTCGGTAAAGGAAAAAAAAAAAAAGGGCAGCTCTGGAATGGGGATGGGCGTGCTTTGGTCCAGTGCATCCTGCAGGGGTCCTCCTGCCTTGGCGGTTGTGGGGAGAAAAGTTGTGGCGCCCCAGTCCCTTCTTGAACCAAGCATTGTAACTCACTGTTTTGGGTGTGATCTCCCTGTGCCGTGGGCATAGCCAAGGTTGGCCGTGCTCTATATCCAAAGCCAGGCCTTGTTTCCAGATCTCAGTCCACGTGCCCCATTGAAATTGCCCGAAATATAAACTCGCAGGTGCGTCCCTCAGAGCAGTTTCAAGCCTTTTGCCTTCCCCCTGGGAATCGAGCTGGAAGCCGTTGCTCCCGTCTCCTCCAGGTTGGGCTGGTGAGAGAGAAGCAGTTCCACTCGGGGTCGCCTGGGACCAGTGCATCTCGCCTAGGGTCAGCTGGACGACAGGAAACCGGATCTCTGTGTGTCTTGTCGCCTGAAATATAAGGAATACATCGAAAACATGCAAGTAAATTCATAAATATATTGCCTATTATCCATATACACCTTAAGTATACTGTATATTTACACATAATTACATATAATTATGTGTGTATGTAGGAATAGACATGATTACAAGTAAAATATCACACTACCAGACTTATAAGATGTGATTTTACATATTAAACATTCAAATTACAAGCTCTAGTAGTCTTTCTGAATGCTGAGGTTTGAAGTGGCTCTTTTGTTAAAGTGTCTTGTCACTGATAAAACACATTAGTTTCGTTCCAAAAAGGAAAAAACAAAAAAAGAAGCTCTGAGATACAGGAAGATGGTGGCAGAGCAGGAGGACCCTAGAGAAGGGGCCACATGAAAGAAGGTAGAAAGTGTGGAGTTGTGGTTTAGGAGAGAAAGTTAGTATCTGAAATATAAAAAACAAAAAAACTCGAAACCCCAAAAATGAATAGGCAGAAGAATTGATAGACATTTTTCCAAAGAAGACATAAAGATGGCCAACAGACACATGAAAAGATGTTCCTTATTACTTACCATCAGAGAAATGCATATCAAAACTACAATGAGGTGTCCCTCACACCTGTCAGAATGGCTAAAATCAACAATGCAAGAAACAACAGATGTTGGCAAGGATATGGAGAAAGGAGAACCTTCTTGCACTGTTGGTGGGAATTCAAACTGTTGCAGCCACTCTGGAAAAGAGTATGGAGCTTTCTCAAAGTGTTAAAAGTTGACCTTCCCTACAGTCCAGCAATGACACTCCTAAGTATTTACTCAAAGAATACAAAAATACTAATTCAGAGGGTTACATGCACCCTGATGTTTATAGTAGCATTATCTACAGCAGCCAAATTATAAAAACAGCCCAAGTGTCCATCAACTGATGAATGGATAAAGAAGAGGTGGTATATACAATTACTTGGCCATAAAAAATGAAATCTTTCCATTTGAAATGATATGGATGCTGCTAGAGAGTATTATGCTTAGCAAAGTAAGTAAGTGAGAGAAAGACAAATACTATATGATTTCACTCATATGTAGAATTTAAGAGACAAAACAAATGCACACAGGGGATATGAAAGAGAAAGAGGCAAACGAAGGAAGGGCGTTTCAACTATAGACGACAACTGATGGCTACCACAGGGAAGGTGGTGGGGAATCAGTAAAATAGGTGATAAGAGTAAGGAGTGCACTTGCTATGATGTACACCAGCTGTTGTATGGAAACACTGAATTACTATATTGTACACCTGAAACTAATATTACACTGTTTATTAACTAACTTGAATTTAAATAAAAACTTAAAATGGAAATAATACTGACTTGAATAAAGGAAATGTAAATATGTCCTGAGGTATCAATATCATTTGAAAACATGCAAAATGCAAAGAGAGAGAATATCGTTCTTTGATAGGCGTATGAATATGGAAATGACTAAATTTATTTCCAAATCTATGGCAAAATCAATACTTAAAAGTACTATAAGGGTGCATTATTTCAACCAGTGGATCATTTATGCAAGGTTCACGTGAAAATGAATCAATCACAATATATAGTCCAAAAAGTATGGTACTAAACATATATAAGGACTTAGTAATTCTTATAGATCTACCAGGGAATGGGGTGGTATATGGATTAATTAGTAAAATATTGGAGATCAATGAATATTTTGTAAAATCTCAATTGATATCCTCAATTGACAGTATAGACTAAAAGTAATTTTTAAATGTTTTCTTTTAAGCATTTGGATGGCTGTGTTGGGAAGCATTCTGAGTAGATGTCATTGGGAAAAAGATACCATAATTGATTAACAATTTCTATAATTTGTATAAAATGTTAAGATTGTTTCTGGGTTTGGTATGTCAAAAGCATGTATATATAAAACAACTCATATACTTTAATACTAATTCAGATTTAGGAATGTGTCTCCTATAAAAAATAATAAAACTATTGTCAAAGACTTATTGTGTGCAAAAGCACTACAACATTATTTATAACAGCAAAAATTTGGAAATAGCCTACATTTCTGCCAATAATATAGTTGTTAAATTACATATATTTCTCTGAAACTATGAATCTTATATTGATAATTACATATGTAGTTTTGAGGAAGTATAGTGATCCAGGAAAGTATTCAAATATATCTACATTATTTTAAATAGAATGTGGTATATTGTTCAACTAGAAGATCCCCCAGGTTTGGTTTTCATGGGGATTTTGTTGTCTTCTTTAAGCATTCAAAATCTTCCAAGCTTTCTATAATGAGAATGCATTTTTTTTAATGTTTTTTTTTTTTTTTCTAGGAGAGAGAGAGAGACAGCGTGAGCAGGGGAAGGTCAGAGAGAGAGGGAGTCACAGACTGAAACAGGCTCAAGGCTCTGAGCTGGCAGTCAGCACAGAGCCCGACGCGGGGCTCGAACCAACGAACCGCGAGATCATGACCTAAGCGAAAGTCGGACGCTTAACCAACTAAGCCACCCAGGCGCCCCGAGAATGCATTTTTTGATCATTGTAGGGAAAAAAGTAAATCAACAAAATTTGTTAGAACAATGAAAAATGATCCTGATACATATAAAGTCTCAAAATAAAGCAGACAATAGGAGACAGATACTCTCACAAAGATTTTTATGTCCAAAACTCTAATTTTCCTAGTCTCCTTCCCATGATAGCCTCCTTTCTGCCTCTGTGGTAAAAGTGAGAATTTGTAGCAACAAGGTAAATTAGCTTGCAATCATTATCATTTTTCCTGAAATATTTGCTTCTGATTATGATGAGTGAATCAAGGAAGCAGCCCAGAAGGGAATACCTCCCTTCCTAAACTCACACGTTAAGGCCTATGCTATCAAACTTCCTGGCAGTTACACATTACATTATTATACAATTTAGTAATACCCAAGAATAATATATACAAATAGGGCAAATACTGATAATAGATGATGATGATGATGATGATGATGATGCTATGTGAGAAAACCATGAATTACTAATGATAGACAATAAAAAACAAACTGAAATAAATCCAGTAGACCACAGGAAATATGTGTTGAAATGAATGTGAAAAATAAGTTTAAAAAACATGGAAGTACATGGAATACATGAAGCAGAGGAAGTATTAAAAAAATCAACCATAGATAATTAACGGTAAAAATAACAAGAAAAAACTTAGAAAACGGGAGAGATAACAGACCTGATATATTTACAAAGTACATCAGGAAATGGGAGAATGGTTCAAGGATATCTCTCAGGAGGCATGAAAGGCGGGGATAAAAATGGGAACAACAAAAATGTAAGAGACATAGAAAATGAAATTAAAAGTTTTAATATCAGTATATTTAAGTTTCAGGAAAGAACAAAAATAAAGATAACAGGAGGAGAACTTTTGGAAAAAAACAACAACGGTGATTTCTTGGTAAAATGATTCTATGGACTAAATGTTTATGTGTCCCTTAAACTCTTATGTTGAAACTCATATCTCAGTGTGATCATATTTGGAGATAGGCTTTTGGCAGGTAATTAGCTCACGATGATGAAGCCCTTATGAATGGTTTTAGAGCCCTAAAGGAAAGAGACCAAAGTACAATCTAGCTCTCTTTCTGCCTTGTGAAGACACAGGAAGATGGCAGTCTGCAACCAGGGAAAGGAATCTCACCAGAATCTGACCATGCTGGCACCCTGATCTCAGACTTCCAGGCACCATAAATAGGAGAAATGAATTTCTGTTGTTTAAAAGATACCCAGTTTATGGTGCTTTGTTATAGCAGACTGAACTGACTAAAACAAATAGCATATTGACCAAATGTATATGGTTCTTCCTCCTAATATTCTGCTACAAACTTTTAAAAGATATTTAAAAATGTTTTTCAAAGACAAAAAATTAAGGATAGCACACAAAACACCAACACACTTTTGAAAATGGAGAAGCAGGTGAATTCATGGAAATTGAATTAGTTTGGGCATAATGGGTAAAACTGATCATCAATCTGATGTTCACATTAGAATCCTCAGGAACTAGCATTGCTGAGTACCTGTAGAATTGAATGTTGGGAAGAGTTATGTAAATGGAGGATGATCTGGAAAATGGCATGAAGACAATAGAGATAAAGAAGGTAAAGCAATTATGAATATATATGCAAAAATTATATAGTCTTAAATCATGAAAAGCAACAACTGAGTAAATATGAAGATAAATGATATATCAATATTTACAGTTGAAATTTTAAATTATTTTTTCTCAGAAACAAATACATATATAGAAAGGCTAAGAAGGTTAACATATGATTAATATGTTCAAACCAGTAGGTAAATGTTTATTACTTTAATTGACACAAAGAACTCAATGTTCCTTCCTTAAATGACAACTATGATCAAAAAGAATTTTTCTCACCACAGTAAAAGCTACTATAAAATGAAAATTCATGTGCATATTTAAAAAATCTGATTGACACATAAAGGGACAACAAAACCTTTAAACAATCTCTTTAAGATTTCAAACATTAAAAGAATTCATGTTGTAACTTCCATTTGCTCTAAAAGTGGAGGTCCTGGACAATGCAAGAAATAAAAAAACAGAGTTATAAGAATTAAAAGATAAAAAGGCGAGCCTGGGTGCCTCAGTTGATTAAGTATAGGAGTCTTGATCTCAGGTCAGGTCTTGATCTCAGTGTCATGAGTACAGCCCCATGTTGGGCTCCATGCTGGGCATGAAGCCTACTTTACAAAAAAAAAGTTTAAAAGATAAAGAAAAAATGCTGTTTTATTCTCAGATAATGTGATTATGTAGAAAAACTGAACAAAATCAATGGGCAAGCTTTGGGGACTTACAAAAGAGTTTAGCACAGCTGCCCCATATCAGATCACCTTCTATTCCACATCTACACTAAGACATGGAGCTTTGATGCACTTAAAATACCTATTATAGAATTTATATCAAACAATAGGTACACATAAATACCTTTTATGGAAGAGAATTTAAAGGAAAAAATAAAAGTTACAAAAATAGAGGCTCTCCATAATATATATTACACCAATCTACAAAGTCACAACAAAATACAAAACAAAACAATGTGATATTGGTGCATGAATGCCCAGGCAGAGCAAAATGATACAATAGGAAGCTGAAAAGCAGTGTTGTATGCATATAGGAAATTAACATATTATAAATGGGTTATTACAAATAGTTTGGAAATGTTACAGTATTTGTTAGCTGGTTTTGAAAGTAAGTTGGGTCAATATGTAGAGGAAAAAAAATATTTTACTTCTAAGTCTTACCATCACTTAAAAGTGAACTTTAAATGGGTTAAAGATCTGAACATAAAGAGTAGAAATATTAAACCAAAACACTACATTGCAAGAATTACTTTTTAGTAATGAGAATGTATGAGAATGAACTCCTTAAATAATTTTCCAAGAAAGAAAAAAAATAGTCAAAATTTTCATGAACCTGTTTAAATGTGTCAAAAATTACAGATTTTTTCAACAAAGTGTGTTATAGGCAGTGTTTACAGATGAATAACTGAGAAATAGAATATAAATATCTAGAAGTGAAAGTTGATAAATACATAGGCTATAAAAATGACAGAACATCTAATAAAAAATGAGCATACACAAATAGGTAGTTAACTCACAAATGGAAAGTCCTAAAAGACTTAAGACTAACTAAATAAAAGTGCAATCAAATCTTACTGGCAGTTAGAAAAAATGCAAATTAAAGTGGTGAAGAGGGACCACTTATAGCTATCAGAGTTGCAAAAATCCAAGACAGCTAATGCTAAATCTTGGTAGAATGTGTTGAAATAGGGACCTATATGTTCTTTAGGAAGGAGTGCAAAATACTAGAGATTATCAAGAGAGCATCTTTTAAGTACTTCGTTGAGTATGCACACACTCCATGTCTGCGATGATTTTATATTTTTTCATACAATCTATGGCACTTCATAACTATCACATGATAATTGGCATAAATGGATTATTCTGGATAAAGTAGGATACATGGTCATCCAACATATTACATCAATCCCTTCCTAAATATATTCAAGGAAAGTAAAGCGTAAGTCAATATGGGGACATATTATTTGTATGTTCATTACTGTATTGATTTTAGTAATAGAGCATTATGAAAACTAAGTGTCCATTCATAGGGAAAGAGGAAGTAAAATGAGGATGCACACTATGCAGTGGTTAGGTACAGTAAAATAAGTGTATATTCAGCAACATTAAATATTATTATTGAGTGAAGCAATAAACCTATATATTCACCTTAGGATACATGACTATCCAAATAAATGTATATATGCTGTCTATGGGTGGGATGTGGACTAGAAGGTAAAATGGTAGTATAAATCAAAAGTGGAGGGAGACTGGAAAACACTGTGGAGGTTCCTCAATAAAATCAACAATAGAACTCCCCTATGACCCAGGAATAGCACTCCTAGGAATTTACCCAAGGGATACAGGAGTGCAGATGCATAGGGGCACATGGACCCCAATGTTCATTGCAGCACTCTCAACAATAGCCAAAACATGGGAAGAGCCTAAGGGTCCATCAACAGATGAATGGATCAAGAAGATGTGGTTTATCTATACCATGGAATACTACATGGCAATGAGAAAGAATGAAATCTGGCCATGTGTAGCAACACTGATGGAACTCGAGGGTGTTATGCTGAGCGAAATAAGTCAGGCAGAGAAGGACAGCTACCATATGTTTGCACATATAGGAGGATTAGGGGGAACTTAACGGAGGACCATAGGGGAGAAGAAGGGGAAAAATAGTGGGGGAGAGGGAGGGAGGCAAACCATGAGAGACTCTTGAATGCTGAGAACAAACCGAGGGCTGATGGGGTGGGGGGCGGAGGGGAAGGGGGTGATGGGCATGGAGGAGGGCACTTGTGGGGATGAGCACTGGGTGTTATATGGAAACCAACTTGACAATAAACTATTAAAAAAAAGTGGAGAGAGAATTATAAACACAATTAATAGAGGAGAAAGGCTGAATTTGAACTAATGAATATCAATATTCAGTTAAACATAAATAATCTTTAGATAAAAATGGTTTTCTCCTCATAGTAGTAGTATAATTAAAACTGAACATTTTCATCTACTTTTTACACCTAACTTTGTTAATCAGTTCGTAACATGTCACACTGAAATGGATCATCTACCTTTACAGCTGCTCTCTTAAGAATGATAACAGTGTTTGAGGATTCCTAGTTGAAACATTATTGCGATCATTTTTGGGTCCTAAGTCACCTCTTTGTTTTTCTTGATAAATTTAAGAGCACTGCTATTTCCTTGGCCACTTCAGGAAGAAAAGCCAGTGACAGCAAAAAGTAATCCTAAAAGCATAAAAGGTTTTGACTCATTGGCATTTTCAATCTTCTGTTGTCAATAGAGGTAACAAGTGAACAAGCTCTTTTCACATTGATGCTATTGATACAAAGCTAGTCAGAGAAGAATGTTAAGTTCAAATTAACAGTTAACAAATATTAGAAAAGTTAATTTAACATTATATTAACAAATGTTACATGTTATGTATAGAATTCTTGGTAGGTATTGCATGGCATCAAATGCAAATAGAAAATATACTGGGTTTGTAATGCCAAGTTCAAAACTCTGGTGAAGGTCACTCACATATGAATACACAATTACACATCCAGAGAAATGACCAGATGATCTTCATGACCCTCGCTTGGTTTTTCAATAAACTCAGTAGGGTTTTGATGTCATGGAGATAAGGCCTATATAAAGGAGAAACTAAGGTGTTTGGATTTGAATGTAGACAATGAACCAAGCAATAGATTTGTGTTTGCAGAAGAAACTTGATGAAACAAATGTGTTTCATCTGTCCATTTTCCATTTGCTTTTCCTCCATTCCACAGTGACACAAAAATCATTAAAATTACTGATTTATTTAACAACTCTTGTTAGGTTTTCCTTTTTGTCCATTTTAAATAAATCAACTTCAGATTTACTTATTGGAAAAAACTGCTTTATTATACTACTCATTCCTGGAAAATGTGCCTTTTGTTTTCTTTAAGAAAGGACCCAAGACTTAAGGACATGCTGAGAGTAATGAGCACATCTTTGAATTCTAATATCTGAAAGACATTAGTTTTTACTTAATCCTAGTTAGAGTTCTTCAGAAACAATTAAAAGATCATATATTTCTGCTGAATGCCTACTTTTTCCCCCCTTTTTCTCTTTAGTATCTAAGTTTCATGGTTGAATAAGCATATTTCACTTTAAAAAATATCATCTTCTTTCCTTGCATGCTTTTATTTATATCTTATTCTATTTATTTCTTTTTCCATAATCCCACTTCCATTCCTCTCCATTCATGGGCAGTCACTACATCAATGAACAGATTTGAGGTCTTGTAAACCAAGTCTTAAAAACAAAATATCGCTTATCGTGTGTAGTTTTTTTTTTTTTTTTTTTTTAACATTCAGAATTATGACTAGTGAACCCATGTTTTGGCAATGCTTAAACAGTTGATTTTACCATGGATCTAGAATCATTGAGGCATTCATGTTCTAACCGTTTATTTGTTCTGGCTTCAACTGTAACTTTTATTTTTTAATGTTTATTTATTTAACTTGAGAGAGAGAGAGAGACAGAGAGAGAAAGAGAAAGAGAGAGTGACAGCGCACAGATGGGGCAATGGCACAGATGCTGGGCTTGAACTAATGACCATGAGATCATGACCTGAGCCAAAATCCAAAGATGGACAGTGAACTGATTGAGCCACCCAGACACCCCTCATCTGTCACTTTTATATCCATCTAGTTATATCACTTACTACTATTGATAAATTTTCTAAAATATGAGATAGTAGAAAATAGCTGTAATTACACACACACACGCACATGCACACAGAGTCACCCTAAGTTTTATAAATAGCTTTTAGTCCTCTGAAGAATTTTTTTTTCACTAAAACTCTGCCTTCTCTTACATAATGCATATGATATCTGTCACAAATACTTCTAAATATTTTTTAACTTTTTATTTTAATTCAATTGTAAAGTCACAGGAAGTTGCAAATTGTCCCATGTGCCTTCCACCCAGTTTCCTTTAATGGTTACATCTTACATAACTATTATACAAAATCAAAACCATGGAAATTGTTGTTGGTATAATGTGTGTCTATACTTCTATCCCATGTTGTTGCATGTGTTGATTTGTACAACTACCTCCACAATCAGGGTACAAAACTATTGTATCACAAGGATCTACCTCATTTTCTTTCTTTATAGACACACCCACCACTCTACCCTCTATTATTCCTAACCTCTGACAACCACTGATCTGTTTCCCATCCTGATAATTTTGTCATTTCTAGAATGTTACATATGAATCATATAGTATGTGATCTTTTAAGGTTGTCTTTTTTCAGGCATCCTAACACCCAACTTGTTATGTATCCATAGTTCATTTATTTTTAAGTTTTATTTATTTATTTATTTATTTATTTATTTATTTATAGAGAGAGAGAGAGAGAATGAGCAGAGGAGGTGCAAAGAGAGGAAGAGAGAGAATCCCAAACAGACTCTGCACTGAGCCCAGTGCTCTGATGCACAGAGCCCAGTGTGGGGCTCTAACTCATGAACCGCAAAATCATGACCTGAGCCGAAACCAAGAGTCAGACGCTTAACCAACTGAGCCATCCAGGCGCCCCATTGTCCATTTATTTTTATAGCCAAGTAGTATTCCATGATATGGATAGATTATAGTTTGTTAACCACTTACTTTTTGTAGAACATTTTCATTATTTCTAAATTTTGGTCATCACAAATAAGCTGATATGAATAATCATGTACAAGTTTTTGTGTGAATATAAATGTTCATCCCTGTAGGATAAATTCTCATGAGCAAAATTGCTGGGTTCTATGATTAATATATAGTTCAAACTTTAATACTTATTTTCTTCAGGTTCATCCCATTATTCTTTATGTGTTTTTCTTAAGTATTTCTTCATCTTACTACCCAAGATTGAGCTATGCATGCCAAATAATTTAACATGGGCCCATGAAAAATAACAAAATACAAAACAAAAAGAGGTTGGCCACAAGGATTTGCAGACAAGAGTGTCATTTTTTTCCTCAGATTTAGGATCATCCATAATTATGTCTTCTAATCTGGGAAAGCTGGGCTCCAGTCTCAGCTCTCCCCCTAGTTCTTTGATTGACTATCTTGATAGTTTATCTTTCACCTTGCTGATATACCATAACACTATATATTTAACTTATGTATACATGGGCGTGGAGAACTACCCTGAGTTTGTAATGACGCCCTTCTCCTTGGATTATACCCTATTTCTTCTCCAGTCTCCTTTCTAAGTCTTGGTTCTGTCTTTCATAAATGATTTTCTCCCTTCCTTGAAGATTTGGCATTACATCTGTTTCTGTGGCTTCTAAAGGTAAGCTCACACTCTAAACTTTGGCTTGACCCACTCCCAAAGTTCTCTTCCTGATTCAAACTAACCCAGAAAGGCATCCTATGTTAGTCTCTCAAAGATAGTTCCAGGACCCTGAGTCAGGACCCAGAAAGTTAACAGGGGGTTAAATCTTGCATCACCTCAAGCAATTTAGTTAATATTTGTGAACTTCATTATTCTCATCTGTATATGGTCTTTTCAGTTAATGTTAACTTATTATTTTGCATTATAAATTACCAAAAGACTCAAGCTTTTGTTATTATTTCTGTTTATACTTCTCATTCCATTCCTAGGTCAGAATGGGTTCTTTTATTTTGTGAACAAAACAAACAAACAAACAAAAACAAAAACAAACAAACAAAAAAAAACTCTGCCTTGGTACCAAGTAGAAGTAATTCAGTAGGTTTTCTGGATTTTTTTTCTCCATATGTTTTCCTTATCTAGTTTCTCCTGTAAGGATCCTGGTCACCTCTCAGAGTCTAACCTTTCTCTAAAATTATCTCATTAAGCTTCTTTATCCAATGCCAAGCATTAATCATTATGCTTGTTTAAGCTCTGTGCAGCAAGGGTGCCTTTTAAAGCTCTAAATTTTCAATCAACTCTGTTTTTTCTCCAGCAGCCTTACATGTCCACGTAGTGACATGGGGTTACATATGCATTCCAAACTTGCATTGTCTTCTTTAGGAAGCCATTATAGGAAAAATCCTGTCTGAATGATAAAACAGGATTTATAAAAGGGATCATTCCTGTTATGTAATGCTCGATAAAATATTGTTTTAGAACAATAATTAACCATAATTTATGAGAAACTAAACTGGGTGTTTCTTGTTAAGCCGATCTCAAAAAGTTGTAGTCAGACAGTGGCTATGACTGGCATCATCTTGGAACCTTCTTTAATCTTGTGTTCATTGCCTGGATTTTCATGACTTGAACAGCTGGGATTGGAAAAGTTGGGAAAAGTCAGCTATCTTTACCTCTGTATGATTTCTCCTAATCTGTGTAGCATGGAGGTTTAAGGGTAGCTGATTTGTTTAGGGTTTGTAAGTCTTGGAGGGAAGGAGGAAGGAAGGGAAGAAAGCATTGAGAGGGAGAGAGGGAGTAGGAGAGAGAGACAGAGAGAGGGAGAGAGAGAGAGAGAGAGAAGGAAGATACTTTTACGACCTAGCCTTGCAAGTCATGTGCCATCAGACTTTTTCCCCCAAATTCTGTTGATCAATGCAGTTATAATAATCAGCCTGTGTTCATGGGGAGAAAAACATATTCCGCCTCTTGATGGAGGAGGGTCAACTTCAAAGTTTAAGGAGAGCATATAGGATAAGAGCCTTCTCATTACAGTCATATTTGAAAACTGTCCTTTGCCAATAAAGTAGCATTTGAATTAGGTCTTATAGGATAATGTAGAGGTGATTTTCTAAAGTTGTTTCTGGCTTTATGAGGAAAGGAGGGAAATATCTGGGACTATCTCCTATATGATATTTATGATAGCTAAAATGAAAGAGTAAATATGTTTATATTAACATGTTGAATATAGAATGTTCAACTAGATTTTCTTTGAAATAAGTTCTGTACTTGAAATCCATGGGTTCTGAGGCCTTCTTTACTGTATGCATTGTATAAACTCTTCATACCAGTTTCTTTATGACCATATAGTACTATTTTGAAGATCAAATAAGATACTGTAGCAAAATGTATAGTGCTATGACTAACCCATAGAAATAAATCAATAAATATTAGCTAATTGTTAATGATATCTCTCTACTGAAATATGCCCAACATAAATTCAATAACCCTTCTCAGTCTCTAGGAGGAGCTTTCTTTTTATAAATTTATAACAATAAAGCTAAAAACCAAACTGAGAACTTTAAAACCATGACAAAAAGTTAAGCAAGGGATTCACATATTGGTGTAAATCCTTTAAGAATAGTAGTCTGTAATAACAAAATACTTTGTATCATCCTCACCTCAGATTTTTCAAGAAATGGAAATTCAAAATGACAAATGTAATATGTATTTCCATTTTTATTTCTCAGCTTTAGATTACTCTGTTTACCTGATTTAGTTTTCTCTGGAAAATGAGTTCATGGAATATAGAGAGTTAGATCAGAATAAAGTCCTGGTCAGGTTTTATCAGAGGTGGATTAATATGCTTGAGACTATGAACACTAAAAGACTATCATTTGCCAACTGCTATCACCCCTTTATGCCAGCATATCTCTATGAGGTGTTTAAAAAGTAAACCATAAGATAAATTTGCCAAATTTATATCTAAAAATGTCTAGCCTTAACTTTAAAAATGTCAAATACCATATAATATCCTAATGTTTTATTATTTTCAGCGTACCTCTGCTTTGCAGATGCCCTCAACACAGTTTGATTATCCAAGAAAAATCTGTTTTATTTGTACACAGAAAATGTTTTTAATTTCACTTACAAGTCATTTATAGTATTAATGTTTCAACTATAGAGTTTGTTAAATTTTCACCATAAGTGAAGTTTTCCAATTTCACAGAGACCAACATAAATGGAATCTGCTTTCTTTTGTTATAGATTTAAGGCAAGTAAACATATATGTATGTATAGATATTTATTTGTACATATATATTTATATCCATATATGCATATATTTATTACTTATTACTTCTATTATGTATTTTATATTTTATTATAGGAACAATGCATGTTGAGGATAGTAAAGAAATATGTGAGGTTTTTGAAATTTTTATTTTGATTTCACAAAAGAGTAAAATAAGTAAATGGCAGGAAGGCAGGAGTGCTGAGCTCTGAAGTCAAGCAGGCTCAAGGGAAAGCAATCTATAATAAATAGTGAACAGATTTCTCTATTTGATTTCCTCTCTTTCTACTCTAAGAAAAGGGAAACACCTAAAAGAGCCAGTCTAATGTCTACACATATAGCTAAAATTTAACTGGAGTACGCACAGCATTAATGCAGCGCTCAGAGCCCAAACAATTTGAGCTTCACAAGTTACTCTGGGGCCAGGATAGTAGAAATAGGTGTAAAAATCAGGCTTATATAGAGGT
The DNA here is from genome assembly GCF_003009895.1 of Hyaena hyaena. Taxonomy (NCBI): domain Eukaryota; kingdom Metazoa; phylum Chordata; class Mammalia; order Carnivora; family Hyaenidae; genus Hyaena; species Hyaena hyaena. The sequence continues at coordinate 1,492,186 of NW_024081101.1, read as the reverse complement.
TCCTCAGAACATTAAAAATAGATCTACCATATGATCCAGCAATTCCACTTATGTGAATATACCCAAAGAAAATTAAAACAACTTTTTAATTTTTTAAATCTTTATTTATTTTTGAGGCAGGGAGAGAGCACGAGTAGGGGAGGAACAGAGAGAGAGGGAGACACAGAATCTGAAGCAGGCTTCAGGCTCTGAGCTGTCAGCACAGAGCCCGATGTGGGGCTCAAACTGTGAGATAATGACCTGAGCCAAAGTCAGATGCTTAACTGACCGAGCCATCCAGGTGCCCCGAAAACAGCTTTTAGATGAGTATCTGCACTCCCGTATTTATCGCAACATTATTTACAATAGTCAACATGTGGAAACAATCCAAAATACTCAACAGAAGAATGGGTAAAAGGATGTGGTACTTATACATCATGGAATATCATTCAGCCATGAGAAAGGAGGACATCCTCCCATATGCAACAACATGGATGGACCTTGAGAACATTATGCTAAGTGAGATAAGTCAGACAGAGAAAGACAAGTACTTTATGATATTACTTATATGTAGAATCTAAAAGAGTTATTATTATTAAACCTGTAAAAAACAGAGAGTAATTGGTGGTTACTAGGAGAAGGGGTGGATAAAAGTGATGGTGTTTAAGGGTACAAACTTGTAACAGGTATTAAATATGCCATAGAGATCTAATGCACAGTATAATGAATAAAGAGAATAATATTTTGCTATAATTATGTGATGTAAATATTCCTATGTTGGCATTCATAATACATAAAAGTATAAAAATAACACACCATACACCTTTAACTTCACAATGTTACGGGTCATATTTACTCAATAAAAATCAGGCTCATGTACAAAACTGTCTTGGTAATAATAAAAAAAGGAAAAAGATTCAGAGGTTGAGGTACAAAATGATTATCAGAAACCTGCCAAAAATCAGCATCCAAGTTATTCTGAGGAATCTTCTCTAAGCAAGACTTTATTCTTTGTAATAAGGAACCAATAATTTCTAGAATAGCTTTCATCAGGATAAAAAAAATAAGAGTAAGAATGAATCACATTTTTTTCTTTTTGCTCTTACATGCAAATGCAATTTCCATATAAACATTTTTCTCACTCTGATTTTTGCTGTGTATGATGTCCTATTGAGTGCTGTCCTTTTGTCCCCATCACGCTTACAATTAGCTGCCACATTAACTTAGAATGATGATTAAAATCATCTTGGCTGATTTACTTAAAAGATTGAAAGAACTGTGTGGACACTTCTGGGGAAAAAATGGATGCAAACATAATTAGTTTCAAACAAGCTTGAGAAACAATTATAAGCCTCCATACTTGGCTAAATTTGATAGATACATACATACATAGTATACAGAAAATACATACATTATAAATAAATACATATTATACACAGAATTGGAATAAGTATTTTGTATTACCAACTAAAATCATGGTACAGAAAGAGTAGTTAATGTATTAATGTATATGCTTATGTATAAAAAGTCCTCAGAATATTTTGTGTGCCTGGTTTCTGTAGTACTTAAGACAAGTATTGAGTTAACTCCACCCATAAGTCAAGTTAAAGATATAGAGACAGAGAAACAATTAAAGTGGAAAATAAAAATGAATGGATCCCCTATCTTTTATCTCAAGCTGGCCCTTCCCAAGTAGTTACTGTGGGTGTTTGATCCTTCAGGAAAGATTCCATGTTCTAATCATATGGAGATTAATTATTTAAACTTGTGCCTTAAATGCTATAAAATCTAAAATACAACCTTGGTCAATATATACCCGAGAATTGTTTGAAAGTAGTTATGGTGATGGCAAACTGCAAAGTAAACCCAGTTCACTTATATGCTCTGGACGCTCACTCTTTTTCCTTAGCTTTGTTAAGATAGAGTTGCCATATAGCATTAGACAAGTTTAAGGTGCAACATAGTGATTGGATATATGTATGTATCACAATATTATTACCACAATGAGTAAACACATTCATCACCTCATATACTAACAATATTTTGTGTATTCTGAGAACTTTTAAGATCTACTCTTTTAGCAGCTTTCAATATAAATACAGTATTGCTAGTGTTATGCTAAGTGAGATAAAACAAAGAAAGACAAATATTGTATACTCTCAGTTACATGCAGAATCTTAAAAAAAAAAAAAAAGAACTCAGAAACAGAATAAATCAGTGGTTCCCGGAGTCAGGGAGTGAGGAGTGAGTGAGGGGAAATGAATGAAGGTAGTCAAAAGGAGTCTCACTGTTTTGGAATGAGGGTGAAACATCAATTTCATTGCTGCTTCTCATATGGTATGTAGATTGTGGAGCAATATGGAGATTATCATAGAAACACAAGTTTAGACCTAAAGTATAAGAATTCTTAGCTTGATATTAGTTATTGTGCCCCAGCTCGCTGGAAATCTAAACTCTTCTTATGAAGCATTGCTTTGTCATCTTCACAGTGATTCTCAAACTCCGGTGTACATCAATATCTCCTGGAGAGAGAGTTTCTCCTCACCCTCAGACATTCTTGTTAGACAGATGTGTGGCTATGGAGAATTTGCCATTCTAATAAATTCCTGTGTGATGCTGATGCAGCTGATAACTCTTTGGAACCACTGCTTTAGATTAAAGTATTTCACAAACAATTTTCTGAAGTCTTCAGGTTGAAAAGAAGAACCATCAAAATATCAACCTTCACTTTCTCCAATTTGACCTTTTGTATGTTTTCATTATGAGGGAAAAAGTATGAGTTCTGCATTCTCATACCAAATCCTCCATTCCTGTAATTCCTCCCTGCCTATTCTGCTTAAGACAACCCATGAACAGCAAGCAAACGATAGGGGAGTTAAGATCATGCATTTCTCACCAGGCCTGTTGGCTGATTTTTATTCAATCAATGGCTCTAGTTAACTGTAAAATTTAGTTGCAGAAACTGATTATGAAGACTCCATATGCTAATGCTAATATTTTTTTCTTTTCTTCAAAGTGCATATTGGGCCCATGATTAATTTTTATACTTTTGTATGAATTACAGACATGTACCATTTAAACCAAAGTGGAAAAAAAAAAAGAATGCTATTCAACTAACATGCAGGAAAAAGCTAAACTGGACATTCGAATAAAGCTATACACGTATAACGTACGCATTATAAAAGGTAATAAGTGAATCACTCATTGTCCTTTCTTGTTTACCATGATTGATTTTGCGTTCAGTTTCTCCAAACATCTCAAACATAGTGGCCAAAATTAGCCAGTTCAAACAATATTTTTACATGCCACTGCCTGAAGTAACTCTCTTTTATTTATGTTCTCAAATCCAAAACCCCTGTAACATAATATTTCCCCACACACAGGCCAAAATAATCAGCAAAACACTGCTGAATAAAGACATGACCTATTCTAAGGATCAATGCTCATCTTAATCAAAATTAGTTCAAGAAAAATGTGGATCATGGAGTGCATAAAGGACAGGAAACATGGGTTATGGTTCCTATTACCAAGAGGTAAACCTGCAAGAAATGGGACTATTTTTTTCAAGTAAACTTTTAAATTTTTTTTTGAAAGATGGGAATAACCCACAATCCTCCTGAAAGCAGTAGAGAGAACTTCCTTCCCAAAATAGGAACAGAAACAGTGACTATAGTGTGCCTATTTAGCACTCTAATAAAGATTAGCACCTATTTTGAAGATTTATATTTTAATCTAAAAAGTTAATCCTGTTTGTAATCTGTCTTACTGTATAATTATGTAATTATATACTTGGAAATGATAATATTTAATATTCAATCAGTGGCTGATTGATAGACAACCATCCAGGTTCTGCTTGAATACAAGTGATAAGGCGATTTACTGCTTTATTATCTCCAAAAAACCTATTTCATTGTTGAGCAGCTTGAATTATTTGTCATTATAGAAACTGTATTTTATGTTTCTGACACTAATCAATTTAATTATCTATAATATTTTAAAGAGTCTACAAATGTTCTGCAGATTTAAATTGATACAGTGGTTAAATGGCATTTCCCAATGGTTAAATATTTTCATAAAAATATTTCAAATTTATGTAAAGATATCAGATAATGGTGCCAGGTTCAAATACATTAGTGAATGGGGAGGTCTTAAGGAGAAAGGCTTTTGATTTCTCAAAGGAATGTTCTTTGGGTACCTTTAAAATGCAATTCTGAGAAGCAAAGCCAAGTTTTTTTGCATTCCATTTGATAAAGTAATTAGTTTTACATCTTAACCCATGGACCAGCATTTTCCTACACTTGAGAGTGCTACACAAAACAAATTTGTTCAAAAAGGTGGCCATTTTACAAATGAAATTCAAACTGTACTGTGCAGCCTAACATGCTCTGACACAGTCACAAAGTAGATACAAAATTAGTTTGATGAAATAATTGCAAATTTTATGTGTAGTTATAGTTTTAACACAATTGAACTCATTAAGGCATTTATTTAAGCAATTTCTTTTATGAACAAGACCATATTTAGCTCTCTCTATATATACACACACAAGCACACATTCAGAATATTTTATATATACATATACATACTTAAATGTGTATATATTATATATTCATATAAATGATATATAAATATATACATTCAGAATAATTAAAAATATAGTATTATATTGAACTATTGGCTATAGTTTCCATATTTATTTTTGAACATTTTTTGGTTCTACTCAAGCAGCATATAGGTTTACATATGTGTAAATTCATGTAAATGACCATTAATTTTTATTGGTACAAATATATAAATTTATATTAAAGAATAATTATGAAGAAACATTAATAAAATACATTCATAATTTCACTTAATTATATTGTTTTAAAAATTGGTTTTCCATCCTTTATTGCTATGTCATAATCCTTTCCCAGACTCTCTAAAGAAAACAATAAATGTAAATTTAAAAAACAGAAAGGAAAACAAGCAAAATACATTTTTAAGCAAATATTTTTGTATAATATCTTGTAAATCACCACAAATACATACATTTTTTCTCCAATCCTATTTATATATAAAACAAATTGTATTTTAGATCAGTTATTTGAACATTTCTGACCTATACCCATTTAAGATTTATTTATTTCTAAAGCTTCTTAGTTATGTGAACCAATAGAGGTGAAATATAGTGAATATTGACACTTTTTATTGAAATGTTTATTTGCAGTTTTAGATATGACTTCACATCAATATAAATTTGCTTTCTATATCAGATATTAGCTGTTTTAAATAACACATGATACATATATATGTATATATGCTTACTAATTAACATCATCTTAAAATATGAAAAGAATAAATAAAACACTTAGACGTGGCTTGAAGAGGTTAAGTTTATTCATTACATCGTTAATGAATGATAAATTTAATACAGTTTTTAGGTATGTCAAAAATTTGCTTAAGCAAATATTTAAAAATATTTGCCCCTCACCAAACTAAAATAATTTTATCATAATATGGGCTTTGATCAGCTTGATGGATTGCTTAGTATAAGTCTTGCTTGTTTCCCAACAGAAAAGCACAATGAGTTTATCTCAACTTACCAAGAAAAATGGATCTCTGGAGAATTGGCATTAAATCATGTGGTTTGGCTTGTCTCAACTTTGATGGATGTCCTATTGCCTATGTTCCCGTAAGTAGAAGAATTAAAATTAAATGGCTATACTGAATGTTTTAAGGTTATCATAACATTAAATACTCACTACAAGCATTAAAAAAGGATTAATTACATTTTAAAATAGAAAGATGCAAATTGACAAGAAATGAAAGAAATAAAATAAGGAAATCTATCACAACACATCACTTCTAATATTCTTTAAGATATTTTAAAATTTTTTTAAGTCAAGCAAAGAGGGAAGATTCTGTAAAACTTGCCTGTTGAAAGTTTAGTGTCTTAGTCCGTATGTTTAATGAAGGTATTTTATGTAACAGTGCTTTAAAAAAACATTTGATGAGTACCTAGGAAATAAAAAGGCCTCTGGGGAAATTATAATTCTATTGTTGACTAATTTCTGTGGGATTCTCACTTACAACATTTTAAAAATATCTATAAAGGAAACACAAGCCCACTTTATTTTAGAAGAATTTTGATAAAGTAATTAGTGTGTAGCAAAAATTAGTATTGTCATTTAGATGAATATACAGAAATGAGAATGCATATTGTTAAAATTTTTGCTTGCTTTAGGATCATAACTGATGTGGCGTGAGAGAGAGAGAGAGAGAGAGAGAGAGAGAGAGAGAGAGATGAACCTCAAGGGCTTGAAGGCATGGAGAATAAGTTTATTTTGTTTTAGTGATTTATACTAGAAGAAAACACATTCTATCATTTTCAATAATTATTGCTACTCTGGCTTTGTTCAATATTTTTTTAATGTTTATTTCATTTTTGAAAGAGAGAGCGCACAAGAGTGGGGGGGGGGGTTGCAGAGAAAGAGGGACAGAGGATCCTAAGCAGGCTCTGTGCTGACAGCAGTAAGCCTGATATGGAGCTCAAACTCAGAGTGAGACTGACCTGAGCCAAAGTCGGACGCTCAACCAACTGAGCCACCACCTAGGTGCCACTAAATACTACTTTTTTACATTTTCTTTTCTCTTCTTTTTAAAATTTATTTATTTAGTTTGAGAGAGAGGGAGAGTGAGAGTGCAAGCAGGAGAGGGGCAGAGGAGGAGGAGGATAGAATCCCAAGGACATTTCCCTGCTATCAGCAGAACCAGACTCAGTGCTTGATCTCAGGAGCCATGAGATCATGACCTGAGCCAGAATCAAGAGTTGGATGCTTAACTGACTGAGCAACCCAGGTGCCCCTCTTTTTATTTTTTAATTTAAATTCAAGTTAGCTAACATACAGTGTAGTATTGTTTTCAGGAGTATCATTTAGTGATTTATCACTTACATATAACACCCAGTGCTCATCCCAACAAGTGCCTTCCTTAATGCCCATCACGAATCGTGCCCATTCTCCCACCCACCTCCCCTCCAGCAACCCTCAATTTGTTCTCTGTATTTAAGAGTCTCTTATGGTTTGCCTCTCTGTTTATTTAAAGTAGTTTTTCTGTTTAGAATTATTTCAAATTTACTTAAAAATAAAGTGAATAGAGTGTATTCAATTCAGAGCAAACTATCAAATATATTATTTTTCATTTATTTAAAATAATCTGAATTAATATAAAATAAAATATTTTCCATATAGAAAATAAAATATTTCCCCTACAAAAATAAATTATCCTATATGCTACAGTACTTTGTATTTAGTAATTACCAAATAAATATTTGTAATAGAAGAAAAAAAGCATTAGAATTCTATTTTGATAGATTTGATAGAGATCAAAGAGTTTATTTTTCTCAAGCTGTAGGATAGATGTAAAAAACTACACTAATCATTCATACCCAAATAGTAGAAAGAGTTCACTAGCTAAAACTGTGCTGCATCTGTTTCTCACTAACAAATTGAGCAGAATCACATGAGAAAAGAAATTACCCAGGAAATGGATAGTCTTAATTGAAGTGGGGGGAAAATCACAAGAAACACATCATCATTATATTTTGCACTGGAAGGGATAAGATCTACTTATAGTGTTTGATTTTAAACTGGTTTACATGGAATTCTAAGAATGTATAGACCACTCAAGAACTGTGATTATTATCAAGGCTCAGTTAGATACTCTTATTCTCTATACTTTCAACAAGAAAAACTTGCAGTTTATTGACTTTAAAAGTTGATAAGAATCAAGAAATGATGAGAATGAAGAAAAAATGGCTAAAATAAACTTGAAAAACAAGGAACTATGGCACTTGGCTGGCTCAGTTGGTAGAGATTGTGAGTCTTGATCTTGGGGTTGTAATTTTGAGCCCCATGTTGGGCATAGAGATTACTTAAAAACAATTTCTAAAAAAAAGGAACTTAATAGTTAACGGAAACACACATATACATGAGTATAATTTTATTCTATAATTTTGTAGGACAATAGATGCCATATATATATATGTTTTAATAGACAAAGTTAGCCTAAAACCCACTAGTGCCACACTGAAGTCCTGGAGGTCTTGAACAGTATGTAAGATAATAAAAGAAATGTTAAAATTTTGGAGGAATAACAGTCTCTCATGTTCAAGCTGCTGCGGTCCTCCCTCCAGGTGTTTTATCCAAACCATTATTAGCTATCTACTTAATGGCAAGAAGGCCATTAATGGTAGGTATCTTCACTGTGCCCTTGTCACAATTGACCATGGAAAACTTTTTTTGGGTCCACCCATGTTTAATATCTAAATCAAGGTCATCCTCCCATTGTCACATTAGAGACCTGGCCACATCCTAGGTTGTTGTGTGTAGGCTGGGCACAGTCCTCTTCCTGTGTATATCATAGAAACCACATACAAGCTTGAGCCCTTCAACTTCTTAAACTCAAAACTGTAGTGTCCTCTTCCACCTTAGGGCTGAAACAGGTAATTTGCTCAGAATAATTCTAAAAGATAAACTCTATCCACTGGTTGTCAGGAGTGGGAGTAGGGAGCTTTAAGGAAAGTTCCAATTTCTAAAGACTTCCTTTTTCCTTTTCATTGTGTAGATAAAAAACAGCTTTGCTTTGTTTTCCCATGGTGAATACACAGCAACTAATATGAGCCAACACAGAGGTCTTTGTCTCATTCTCCCTGCATATACACACAGTTATTATTCATGGTAGTTATATTCTATAACTTCTCTACAAATGCTGAATTAGTGAATATTGAATCACTGTTTCTAGGCAAAATACAGAGTTTGGTTCCTACAAGTCTCTGCTCACAACATTTTCATCAACTAATCAATAAATAGTACCATGTGTTTCTGTGTGTTTATATTAGATAAGACACCTTATCTAATATCTACTGTTGATTCATTAACACCAAACTCCTCTCTATACCTCATGCTTGAACAAATCTTACCTAACATACTTGTTTTATCCATAAGGCACATCACAGTTTTCTTGTACTTAGTAACACTAGGCAACTCTTTAGCATTATGCTTGGGAGCCATTTTAAACAATATAACCACAAAAAATCACAAAATAAGGAAAGGTTACACTGAATAGACTGTAGTAAGGGCACTTGTTTACAGTATGAGAACTAAAATAAGGCAAACTGTGGCCCTGTTCAGTGACATCTGGGGAGATGCACATTGGCTGATTCAGATTTTTCACTGCTCTGCACATGTCCACAAATGACCGTGAAATCTGCAAGTATTGATTTTGGGGTTACACATAAATTTTAGTGAGTGGCCAAATTTGCAAATATGAATCCAAAAATAATGAGAGTTGACTGTAAATATGCATATAGTAATAATATTATATTCATATTTATAGTCAACCCTCATTATTATATGTGCATATGTTAATTTTATTATATAATAATTATTAATATATGCATGCTACAGGCAGTCCTCATTATTATATGCAACATGTAATTATTACATAAGTATAGATTATGGCAACTATGTGAATTACTTTGACTTTATCACCAGAATAAGTAGGAATAATTAAGCCAAGGTCAAGAACTGAGCCATATATATTAAAATAATATTTGGCAACTACACTTATTTGCTTTTGATCACCAAAGAGTATTACTAAGTCTCAAAATGCCAAATAACATAGAAATTATAGAGGACTTGGGTATAGATAGGGAACATAATTTTATAGGTCATAGTAAAAAACTAATTTAAACTTAAAATTGATTGAAATATCATTTATTCAAAGGAGCGATGACTATGAGAAAATCAAGGCGCATGAGTGCTGATAATCAAAATTATAGCAAAATATGAGAATATTACTATTATTAATGGCAAAGGTGCTAGTGGAGCTAGCACCTTTCACATGGAAGGCAGAAAAATTAACCTGAAGATCCACAAAATACAAATTCAAAATTAGTAAGTAGTTCATGTTATATTGTGACATAAGCCAAAACTAGTTATTTATTCATTTATTTTAGTGCTGCAAAATGTCACAGTTTCTAAGAGCTGTTGATTATATTTGAGATACGATTCTGTGGAAAGACATTTTCCAGATTTAATGAGAAAATACAAATAAAGGAGAAAATATTTTCTAGATGTTTTTAAATAGTTTTGAGGAAGGGCTAATGTAATGAGTTATATAATAATTTCATAGTTTGATATCACCATCCTTGCACTCTGCCAGAATTCAGCATTCTCTCCCTTAGCAGAATGAGAAAGGCAGATTCACACATATGTTTTATGGAATAGGACAGGTCCTGAGTCAGGGAGCCCAGTGCAAATCTTGGCAATGAAAATTCAATCTTCCTGAAAAGGATCTCTCTTGACAGATCGATCCATGGAGTAGAATGACAGTTAGTCTGATGTTTCAACTCTCAGAACTTTGGTAGAGAGGCCATTGACTTTGCATTGTCTACTAGGACCCCGGAAAGAGTATGGCATGCTTTCTGTACACTGAGGCAGCCAAGATAATAGGTAATTTCAAAACCTGTACTTGGAGCAAGTACTAAAACAGACAGAGTACTGAAGCTCATCAGAAACAGGTAATCAGGATCATTCCAAAGCAACACTACTTGATTTTAAGCCAAAGCAAAATCATCTCCTACTTCAGATACAGCTGACACATTTGAAGATGATACAAATACCACATATGCAATTTCTCTGATAGGAATGAAAGGAAGGGTTTGGAGGAAAAATGTTCCAATAGATAATTCCTATGCTAACCATTTTTACTCCTGAATGTGACTCAGAAGAGTGAGCAGTGATATGTAGACTTTGGGTATGTGTAGGACATTTGGATGTCATGTCTTTGCACTTCAGAAAGAAACTGAATTGTGTTTTACTCCTTCCTCTTTTCTGTGTAGCTTTATTTTTTTTATGTTTATTTATTTATTTATTTTGAGAGAGAGAGTGCAGGAGACGAGTAGAGAGAAAAGAGAGAGAGAATCCTAAGCAGACTCCATGCTATCAGTATGGAGCCCAATGTGGAGCTCTATCTCATGAACTAGGAGATTATGACCTGAGCCAAAATCAAGAGTCAGACTCAACTAACTGAGCCACCAGTTGCCCATCTCTGAAGTTTTCTATATCCACTGATCTATATAATCAATGTAGGCTATTGTAATGTTAAATACTAGGTAACCTAAAATCTTGGTAAGTTAATATTTCCAAAATTAATTTTCTAAGCTTCTAGTCCTATATCTCAGCAAAAGCAGAAAAACAGTGCATATGTAGTCATAGCATAGTAAGTTTCTGTGGAGCTAAGTCCTGTGGACCTAAATATCTTTGTACATTTGAAGTAAATACTGTTGAGAAGTTTTTAAAAAGTAGTACTCTGTTCATAAAGTGAGAGAAATATGACACTTTTATAAATTTTACCATAGTAATAATTTAAGCACTTCTATATAAAACCAAATGTTCTAACACTGCATTTGAGTGATCATGACCTATTGATAAATATCCAACTCCATCCTGAGGGCACCTTATTTTAAGTAATTAAACATATATTCCCCAGTTTCAGGGTTTTTTACTATGATGTCAAAGCATCCTCATGTAAAGCTTTCTTGCCAGCCTGATGTACCTTTTAAATGCTTGAGATAGCTGCCCTTCAGCAGACACTAAAGTGTTTCATTTGTAATTTGTAAAGCTCCTTGTAGGCGGTGAAGATGAAAGCACTTGGTAGTGCTATAAATGTGAGACTGGGATTGCAAAGAGGGGGAATATATATAAAGCTATTTAATCTCAAACCGCTCTATTAGTTTATTTTCTCTTATTATTTTTTGTTATTAGTTGTACCTCTGAAAATGAAGAAAGTGGGAGTGAATTTCAATATCATTACAAAAATGCTACTTTTGTGTTAAATATATGCTAATCAAATTTAATTAACTTAAAATCTCATAATAGATTGTCAACTTAAAAAACTTGAATTTCTGTCAATATCTTTTAGGATTTGAGAAATGTTCACAGTGCATTTATGCAGGTTTGTTGGATTTTGTCTCATTGTTTCAAATAAGAAAAATAAAGAAAGGCACCCTTGATTGTTCAAATTTATAGAAAATCTAAAGTATTTGTTACTAGCTTAAATTCAGCATTTAGGAAATAGCATTGGACTCTTAACATACTTTAAGAGATAGTCAAGTCCTTCAAAATATTCCATAAGATTTAGAGAGAGAAAGCCAGTTTCTGATTGAAAACAATGAGCATGACAAAAAATAGTCTATAAAAATGTAGTTTGACCTTGGGTTTGGTGATGAACTTTTAGATACACCACCAAAAGCTAGATTCATGAGAGGAAAAGATGTAAAAGTTGTACTTCATTAATATTGAAAACTTCCATTCTTCAAAAGACACTGTTAAGAGAATGAAAAGAGTACTCCAAACCAGGAGAAGATGTTTGCAAATCAAGTATCTAACAAGGTACTTTTATCCAGAATATACAATCAACAAGTACTTATGAGTAAACAAGAAAATAAATTACCCAAATGAAAAATGGGGAAAAGATCTGAACAGACACCTCACAAAGAAGGATATACAGATGGAACATAAACATATGAAAAGATGCTCAACATTATATGTCCGTAAGGAATTGCTAATTAAAACAACAGCAAGTTACCTCAGTGCACTTAGTAGAATGGCTAAAATCAAAAACACTGACAATACCAAAGCTGGCAAAAATGTAGAGCAATAGAAACTCATTCATTGCTTTTGGGAATGCAGAACGTCATAGCTACTTTGGATGGAAGTTTGAGAATTTCTTATAAAACTAAATATACTCTTACTATACAATTCAGCAACCACAGTCCTTGGTCTTTACCCAAATGAATTAAAAATTTATTTCCACACAAAATCCTTCATGTAAATGTTTATAGCATCTTCATTTTTATTTTCCAACATTGGAAAGCAACAAAGAGCTCCTTCAATTAAAAAGACTTGTGATACATCTATACAATGGCATATTATTCAGTAATAAAAAGAAATGAGCTCTCAAGCCATGAACAAATAAAAGAAGAACCTTAAATGCATATTGATAAGTGAAAGTAGCCACTCTGAAAAAGGTACGCAGTGTATGATTCCAACTATATGACTTGCTGGGAAAGGCAAAACTATAGAGGCAGTAAAAATATGTCTGGTTGCTATGGGATGGGGGAAGAAAGGAGGGAGAAATAAGTGGAGCACTGTAGTTTTCAAGCACTGAATATATTCTATATGGCACAGTAATGGTGGACACATGTCATTGCACAAAGGGACAACCCTAATGTAAACTATGGAATTTAGTTAATAGAAATATATGGATTTTGTTCATTAATTTTAACAAATGCACCACAGCATTACAAGATGTAAATAATATGGGAAACTGTGTTGAAAGATAGTGGAATTAAATGGAAACTCTGTACTTTATGCTTAATTTTTCTGTAAACCTAAAACTACTAAACAACTTTATATATATATATAAATTATCTATACATAAATATACATGAATTGGTCAATTTTATTTTTATATATAGTATAATTTTTGAGATTATTTGATTTCTATAATCTAATGTTCTTTATAATGGACACAGAAGAAATATTGTAGATATTGCACTACCTTTTCTTCTGCTATGTTTGATTATAGAAAATTCTAACTCACTTTCATTTTTTTTCTTCACCAAGTTTTGACTTCTCCATTTTCACCTTCAGCATGAAGCATATCACCTGGTTCTTTCTCTGTAATAAGGTTTTTATTCTTTTTCTCCGTTTTGCAACAATACTTCATTTTCAGGAAACAACTCCTTGGCCAAATTGTTATTATTAATTCACTCATTGAAAATCCATTTAAATCTCTCTAGATAGATGATAGATAGATAGATAGATAGATAGATAGACAGATAGAGATATATATGTCTGTATATATAGATATATATGTCTCCCCCTGTCTCTCAGTGTCTCTCTCAAGAGAGAAAGATAAAATGAACAATGAACACTACCTATAGGCCAGTGGCTATGCTTGGCACTGGTAATAATGGGAGAAATAACACACACACACACACACACACACACCCCAGTCACTTCTTTGAAAAAAGACTTCATGTCTCTGAGGGAGATAAATAAGTAAATTACTGCAGATATTTTTCTTCATGTATTCATTAATGCATCTGAATTTGACTACTGGGTGCTTCTGAAATGTCAGAAACTACTCTGAATTCTAAAGGTTATCCACAAAACAAATATAAAAAATAAATAAATATGACCATGTCAGGGATAAGTGCCATGAAGAACATAAAACTAAGTGATAAAGCTTCAAATTGGCCATGATTGAGCAATTGATACTGGGCACTACTTCAGACTATAAACAATTATAAAACTAGTTAAAATATATGAGGCAACAATTTTCCAAGTTGGGTACATTTGTGAGATTTACAATCTTTATGGCTTTCTAGTTCAGGGCAATTTTCAAACTGTAGTAAGGGAAGATGGTGCTCAAGCTGAACACTGTCACATTCAACTTTGATGAGAGACATCAGAGTTCATGACTATATTGGCTGCTAATATGTATGTGTCAGATACTAGAAAAGAGAAGCACAGAGAACAAGATCCAGACATGTGCATAAAAACCCATTCTAGTCATTGGGAAAAATCTGAGGTAGACTTGCAAAGTGTGCAACTCCATAAAGCCTGACATGAACAATTTTTAGAAAGTGATGAAGTTACTGGAAATACAGCGCTATTCACTAAATCACACAGTGCTAGAAGGCATAGAAGTTTTGACACGCTGGGTCGTAGAGAACATAATGACACTGGTAGTATTTAGTGATTGCTCTAGAAAAACCAGGCCTTAGGAGTCGGATTACTGAAGCCCTTGAGAAACAGTTACGTTAGACATCCTCTAATAAAGTTTAAAACCAATCATTAAAAGCTTCAAACTGATTCACTGGTAAATTAACTGATTGCCAGAATAAATCTTGGCACTCTCTTACAAAAGAAACTAAAATCCATTTCTGAAGGATAGGTTGTAATGAGTCCATTTTCATTCATGGTTTTGTCTATTTGGGTGCTCTCTCTTTTCTTTTTGAGAAGCCTGGCTAGAGGTTTGTCAATGTTGTTTATTTTTTCAAAAAAACAACTCTTGGTTTCATTGATCTGTTCAACTGTTTCTTTGGATTCCCTATTGTTTATTTCTGCCCTGATCTTTATTACTTCTCTTCTCCTACTGGATTTGGGGTGCTCTTGTTGCTCTCTTTCTAGTTCCTTTAGGTGCACTGTTAGATTTTGTATTTGTGCTTTTTCTAATTTCTTCAAATAGGCGTAGAGTACAATGTACTTTTCTCTTAGGACTGCCTTTGCCACATCCCATAGAGTTTCAATTGTTGTATTTTCATTTTCCCTTATTTCCATGTATTTTAAAATTTCTTCTCTAATTGCCTGATTGGACCATTCGTTCTTTAGTAGGGTGTTCTTTAACCTCCATGTTTTTGGAGGATTTCCAGCCTTTTTCCTGTGGTTGATTTCAAGTTTCATAGTGTTGTGATCTGAAAGTGTGCATGATATGATCTCAATTCTTTTATATTTATTGAGGGCTGTTTTATGTCCCAGTATATGACTAATGTGCCGTGCACATTTGAGAAGAAAGTGAATTTCATGGCCTCAGGATGTACAGTTCTAAATATATCTGTCAAATCCATCTTGCCCAATGTATCATTCAAGTCCATCGTTTCTTTACTGATTTTCTGTCTAGTTGATCTATCCATTGCTGTAATTGGCGCATTAAAGTCCCCTGCTATTAGCACTTTCTTATCCATACGATCATTTCTGTTTGTGATGAATTGTTTTATGTATGTGGGTGCTTCCATATTTGGTGCGTAGGCATTTATAATTGTTAGTTCTTCCTGATGGATAGACCCTGTGATTATTATATAATGCCCATTTTCATCCCTTGTTACTGCCTTTACTTTAAAGTCCAGTTTGTCTGATATAAGTATAGCTACTCCAGCTTTCTTTTGACTTCCAGTAGCATGATATATATTTCTCCATCCCCTCAATCTGAAGGTGTCCTCAGGTCTAAAATTAGTTTCTTATAGACAGCAAATTGATGGATTTTATTTTTTTTATCCATTCTGCTACCCTATGTCTTTTGATTGGAGCACTTAATCCATTTACATTCAGTGTTATTATTGAAAAATATGAGTTTAGAGTCATTGTGTTCTTTGTAGGATTCATGCTTTTGGTGGTGTCTCTGGTACTTTGGGTTCCTTGCAACATTCCCCTTATAGAATCCCCCTCAGGATTTCTTGTAGTGTTGGTTTAGTGGTGATGAATTCTTTCAATTTTTGTTTATTTGGGAAGACTTTTATCTCTCCTATTCTGAATGACAGGCTTGCTGGATAGAGGATTCTTGGCTGCTTATTATTTCTGTTCATCACATTGAAGATTTCTGCCCATTCCTTTCTGACCTGCCAAGTTTCAGTAGATAGGTCTGTCACCACTCTGATAGGTTTCCCTTTGTATGTTAGGGCCCTTTTATCCCTACCTACTTTTAGAATTCTCTCTTTGTCCTTATATTTTGCCAGTTTCACTGTGATATGCCATGCAGAAGATTGATTCAAGTTATGTCTGAGGGGAGTTCTCTGTGCCTCTTGGATTTCAATGTCTGTTTCTTTCCCCAGATTGGGGAAGTTGTCAGCTATAATTTGTTCAAGGATTCCTTCTGTGCCTTTCCCTCTTTCTTCCTCTTCTGGAATTCCTATGATATAGGTATTGTGTTTGATTGTATTACTCAGCTCTGGAACTCTCCTTTTGTGTTCCTGGATCACTTTATCTCTCTTTTTCTTGGCTTCCTCTTTTTCTGTAATTGTGTCTTCTAATTCACCTTTTCTCCTCTCTGTCTCTTCAGTCTGTGCATTGGATGCCTCCATTTTATTATGCACCTCATTTATAGCATTTTAAATTAATCACAACTATTTTTAAGCTCCATAGTCTTTGTGGCAATAGCTTCTCTGATGTCTTCCATGCCTTTTTCAAGCCCAGCGATTAATTTTATGACTATTGTTCTAAATTCTTGTTCAGTTATGTTGCTTATATCTGTTTTGAGCAATTCTTTAGCTGTCATTTCTTCCTGGAATTTCTTTAGAGGAGAGTACTTCCGTTTTGTCCTTTTGACTACCTTTCTGTCTCTTGTTAGTTTTAAAAGCTTGTTAATGCACTTTGTACCTGGGAGTACTGCTGTATTAAAGAAGGCTCTTTGACTGCCCTGGGCCTGTCTATTCAGGAAGTGTTCTTTGAGTGATGTCTCTTGGTCTGTCTTGTTGAGACTTTGGTTATTTTATTTCCCTACTTGTAGTGGTATTTGGGACTCTCCACCATGTGTACTTTGGCTTGCTTCTTGAGGTAGCCCTATATCGTTGTTTTCTCAGTGGAGTCTGCCTCCTTTTCCTCCCAAACTCCTGTGGTTCTGTAAGTGGTCCTACGACTTCAGGCTTTCTCCGTTTGAAAGATGGGGGTGAGTGAAATGTACAGACCTCCCTACTTCTCCACCATCTTGTCCCTTCACTCCACACAAATTTTAGAATTGCTTGTTCTAGCTCTGTGAAAATGCTGGC
Organism: Hyaena hyaena; assembly: GCF_003009895.1. Classification (NCBI taxonomy): domain Eukaryota; kingdom Metazoa; phylum Chordata; class Mammalia; order Carnivora; family Hyaenidae; genus Hyaena; species Hyaena hyaena. The sequence continues at coordinate 1,474,611 of NW_024081101.1, read as the reverse complement.
AATATTTTAATAGAGATTGCCCAAAATGTGTAATTTGCCTTTGGTTGTATAGACATTTTAACAATGTTTGCCCTTCCAATCCATGAACATGGAATGCTTTCCCAGTTATTTGTGTCCTCTTCCATTTCTTTCATCACTGTTCTATAGTTTTCAGGGTACAAATCTTATACCTCTTTGGTTAGGTGTATTCCTAGGTATCTTATTGTTTTTGACCCAATTGCAAATGTGATCGATTCCTTGATTTCTTTTTTTTTTCCTGCTTCATTATTGATGTATAGAAAAGCTACCAAATTCTGTATGTTCATCTTATATCCTGTGATGTATAGAAAAGCTACCAAATTGCTGAATTCATATATTAATTCTAGCAAATTTTTGATGGAGTTTTTCAGTTTTTCTACATTGAGTATCATGTCATCTACAAATAATGAAGTTTGACTTATTCCTTGGTGATTTGGATGTCTTTTTCTTCCTTTTGTTGTTTGAATGCTTTGGCTAAGAGTTCCAGTAGTATGGTAAATAGTAATGGTGAGAGTGGACATCCTTGTCTTGATCCTCACCATAGGGGAAAGGCTCTCAGTTTTTCCCTATTGAGGATGATATTAGCTATGGACCTTTCATAAATGGATTTTATGATGTTGAGGTATGCTCCTTCTATCCCTATTTTCATGAGATTTATTATCGAAAGAGGATGTTGTATTTTGTCAATTCTTTTTTTTTGCATTTATTGAGAGCATCGTGTGGTTCTTATCCCTTTTTTTTGTTTGTTTGTTTGTTTTTTGTTATTGTGGTGTATCACATTGATTGATTTGCAAATACTGAACCAGCAGTTTGCCAGGAATAAATCCTACTTAATCAGGGTGAATAATTCTTTTAATGTACTGTTGAATTTGATTTGCTAGTATCTTGTTGAGAAGTTTTGCATCCTGGTTCATCAGAGATATTGCCCTGTAGTTCTCCTTTTTAGTAGGATCTTTGTCTGATTTTGGAATCAAGATAATACTAACTTCATAGGATGAATTTGGAACCCTTCCCTCCATTTCCATTCTTAAGAACAGTTTGAGAAGGATAGGTATTAACTCTTCTTTAAAAGTCTGGTAGAAATACCCTAGGAAGCCATCTGGCCCTGGGCTTTTCATTCTTGAGAGAATTTTGATTACTATTTCAATTTCATTGCTGGTAATTGGCCTATTGAAATTTTCTATTTTTTTTTTTTCCTGTTCCAGTTTGGATAGTTTGCATGTTTCAACGAATTCATCCATTTCTTCCATATTGCCCAGTTTGTTGGCTTATCATTTTTCATAACATTCTTTAATAATTGTTTACATTCTGAGGTGTTGGTTGTGATCTCTCCCCTCTCATTTGTGATATTATTTATTAGAGTTCTTTCTCTTTTCTTTTTGATAAGTGTTTAGGGGTTTTTCAATTTTGTTAATTCTCTTGAAGAACCAGCTCTTAGTTTCATTGATCAGCTCTACTGATGTTTTGTTTCTATATTGTTTATTTCTTTTCTATTTATTAGTTGCCTTCCTCTTTTGGTCTTAGGCTACTTGGTATATCCTTTCTAGCTCCTTTAGGTGTAAGGTTAGGTTGTATATTTGAGACCTTTCTTGTTCTTTGAGATAAGCCTGTATTGCAATATACTTCCCTCTCATGACTTCTTTTGCTGCATCCCAAAGGTTTTGGATTGTCATGCTTTCATTTTCATTTGCTTCTATGTACTTGTTAATTTCTTCTTTAATTTCCTGGTTAAGCCATTCATTCTTTGGCAGGTTATTCGTTAACCTCCATGTATTTTTGGTCTTCCAAATTTTTTTGTGTATGCTTCAAGTTTCATAACGTTGTCTGAAAATATGAATGGTATGATCTCAATTTTTTTGTACTTGTTGAGAGCTGATTTGTGACCCTGTGTGTGATCTATTCTGGAAAATGTACTATGTGCACACAAAAATAATGTGTATTCTGCTGCTTTATGATGGAATGTTCTGAATATATCTTTTAAGTCCATCTGGTCTACTGTGTCATTCAAAACTGTTATCTTCATATTGATTTTGTGCTTAGATAATCTCTTCATTGCTGTACTTGGGGTTTTCTCACTATTATTGTATTATTATCAATCAGTTTCTTTGTATTGTTATTAATTGATTTGTATTTTTGGATGCTTCAAATTGGGAGCATAAATAATTAAATGCTTGATCTTTTGGATAGATAGTCCCCTTTATTATGATATCATGCCCTTTATCATCTGTTGTTACAGTCTGTAGTTTAATATCTAGTTTGTCTGATATTAATATGGATACTCCAGCTTTCTTTTGATAACCATTAGCATGATAGAGAGTTCTTCATCCCCTCACTTTCAATCTATCAGTGTCTTTAGGTCTAAAATAGGTCTCTTGTAGACATAGAGATGAGTCTTGTTTTGCTTTTGTTTTATTTTTATACATTCTGTCTTCCTATGTCTTTTGGTTGGAATATTTAGTCCATATGTATTCAGGGTGGTTATTAAAAGAAATGAGTTGAGTGCCATTGTGTTACATGTAAAGTGGGTGTTTCTGTACAATTGATAATGTTCTCTGTTTCTTTCTAGTCTTTGTTGCTTTTGCCTTTTTTTTTTTTTTTCTTTCTGCCACTGAAACAGTCCCCCTTATTATTTATTGAAGGACTGGTTTACTGGTCACAAAATTTTTAGTTTTTGTTTGTCTAGAAAGGTCATTATCTCTCCTTCTATATTGAATGACACCGCGCTGGATAAAGTATTTTTGGGTGCATGTTTTCCCATTCAGCACATGGAATATATCCTGCCAAGTTTCTGTGGACAAATCTACTGTGAACCTAATCTGTCTTCCTTTGTAGGTCAAGGATTTTTTCCCTTGCTGCCTTCAGGATCCTTTCCTTGTGTGTATAGTTTGTGAATTTGACTGTGAGATGCCTTGGCAATGGCTGATTTTTTTTTTTTTTTTTTAATGTAATGGGAGTTCTCTCTGCTTGTTGGATTTTGATGCCTGTTGGATCTGATGCTTCCTCAGATTAGGTAAGTTTTCAGCTATAATTTCCTCAAATAAACCTTCAGCCCCTCTTTCTCTCTCTTCATCTTCTGGGTTTTCTATGGTATGATTGTTGTTTTGTTTTAATAAATTAAGTTCTCTATGTCTTCCTTCATGATCTCTTATCCCTCTTCTTTTCAGCTTCATTATTTTCCATCTTCTATATCACTAATATTTTCCTCTGTTATGTCCATCCTCACTTTTATGACATCCATTCAAATTTGCATCTTGGTTATAGCTTTTTTAATTTTGGCCTGACTAGATTTTAGTTCTTTTGCATGTGCATTAAGGGATTTTCTCGAGTTTTCTATACTTTTCTCAAGCCCAGCTAGAATTCTTGTAATTGTTGTTTTAAATTCTAATTCAGACATCTTATTTGTGTGTGTGTGTGTGTGTGTGTGTGTGTATACACACATACATATACACATATACATATGTATATAAAATCCCTGGCCATCATTTTTCTTTGTTCTTTCTTTTGTGGTGAATTCCTACATCTTTCCATTTAAGGGGAAAAAGAGATAATAATAAAATTAAATTAAAATTTAAAAATTTGAAAGAATAATAAAGGAAGTTAGATCCTAGGTGTGTTTGGGTCTCCTTGTTAAGAGAAGCATGATAGAAAAAAGAGAAAAGAAAATATATATAAAATTAAAAAAATTAAAAAAATATATATATTTGGTCTTTCTCTAGCCAAAAAACAAAAAGAAGAAAAAAAAAAAATCACAGAAACAACATCAAATAAAGAAAACAAATAAAAAATCCAAAAAAAGTTCCTGGTTCCCCTAGAGCTGAAGTTTTGCATTACTCTATGATCATTAGAGTAGAAGGTTTGTGTGCTGGTCTTGTGGGGTAGGGGCATGCTGCTCTCATTATCAGGCCAATGCACCAGTGAAGATGTGTTTGGAAGGTGCAAGGAGGTGGGCCCTCGTGTACCAACCCTGTTCTCCACTTGGTGGCACTATTTAGCTCACTGAGGTCAATCAGTGCTGATGGGCTAGGGGTGAAAAATTCTCTCCTGTCCAGAAAGGAAGTTCAAGTGCTCACCCAGCTGAAATCATTCAACTGTCCTGTATCCCCAGCTTCCATCAGATCTCTGCCTTCACCGTGTCTGTGTCCAAGTTATCCACCTACGAGGCAGCCCCAGCCTCCTGGGTTTTATCTCACTTGAGGCTGTGTTTCAAAACTGCAAACTTTAGAGACCCCTGGCTTGAATCTGTGCTGATCCTTTAGGGGAAGGTCTTGCTGCCCTTTGTCCAGTGCCTACTAGTCCCAGGAAACAGTTGCACCACCACACAACAGCAAGCAGTAGCTCAGAGTTAATGGTAAATTGCAACACACAGCCAGGGCCAGGGTGTTCTGCCCTCATATGGCTTCTTAGTTGCTGTACTGGTGGAAGGGGCAGCTCAATGGCACCTGCCTGTTTTGCCCATGGAGGGCAAAACTACCAAATGCACTCCAAGCCCAGGAATGCCTTCTCCTCATGGAGCCCAGGGAATTCTCAGACCATGCTGCCTGCTCCCAGGGCTCTGCCTTGTTTCCCCGCTGGAGCATCACCAGGTGTTGAGTTCCTAAACTTCAGACTCTGCACTCTGCTCTTTATAAAAACAAAAACAAAAACAAAACTGGTGCTATTGAAAGCCTCCCCTTTTCTTCATCAGTGTTTTGGAGCAACAACTTTCTTGTGCAGTCCTCTCCATGTGTTTTCACTTTTTTTTCCCACTACTTCTCTCCATCTCTCCTCCTCTCTAGCTCACCTCTCAGTGATCAGAGCTCTTTCCCTACCTCAGTGCCCATGACTCTTTTCTCCCACAAATCAACTCTATGTACTTCCTACCTTCATTGGGTCATTTTTTTCTGTTTGTAGATATACAGCTTTGTTCTTTATGACTACTGATCAATTTTGTGTATTTTCAGCATGATTTTATATTTATCTAGCTGTTTTGGAGAGGAGGCAAACTTAGGGTCACCCTACTCCTCCACCATCTTAACTTTCATCAGTCAGAAGAAGTGTACTCTTAATCCTCTTCACCTATTTCAACCATTCTCCCCACCTCTCCTTTGGCAACCATGTTTGTCGTCTGTGGTTAAGAATCTGGTTTTTGGTTTATCTCTTTTTTAAAATTGTTAAACATTTTTTAATGTTTATTTTTTAAGAGAAAGAGAGACAGAGTTCATGCAGAGGAGGGCAGAGAAAGAGGGAGACATAGAATCTGAAGCAGGCTCCAGGCTCTAAGATGTCAGCTCAGAACCTGACGTGGGGCTCAAACTCACAAACCATTAGATAATGATCTGAGCCAAAGTCAGATGCTCAACTGACTGAGCCACCCAGGAACCTTTCTCTCTCTCTCTCTCTCTCTCTCTCCCCCCCTTTGTTCATTTGTTTTGTTTCTTGAATTCAACATATGAATGAAATAATATGGTATTTATCTTTATAACTGGTATATATTTTGCTTATAATTATACTCACAAGATCCATCCATGTTTTTGCAAACAGTAAGATTCTTTTATATGACTGAATTGTGTGTATGTGTGACATTTTCTTTCACCATTTGTCTATTGGTGGACACTTGGCCTGCTTTCATAATTTGGCTATTGTAAATAATGCTGCAGTGAATATAAACGTTCACGTATCCCTTCAAAATTGTGTTTTTATATACTTTGGGTAAATACACAGGAGTGCAATTACTGGATCATAGGGTAGTTCTGTTTTCAGTTTTTTGAACAACTTTAATACTGTCTTCCACAATGGCTACACTCAACTGTACTCTCACCAATAGTGAACAAAGCTTCCGTTTTCTTCACATGCTCACTAACACTTGTTGTTTCTCGAGTTATTCCTTTTAGCCATTCTGAAAGATGTGAGGTGACATCTCATTGTGGTTTTGATTTGCATTTCCCTGATGATGAGTGATGTTGAACATTTTTCATGTGCCTTTTGACTATCAGGGTGTCTATTTTGGAAAGATATCTATTCTTGTCCTATGCCCATTTTTAAATTGGACTTTTTAATTTTTATGGTGTTGAGTTCTATAAGTTATTTATATAATTTGGATACTAACACTTTATTGGATATGCCATTTGCAAACATCTCATCCATTCAGTAGGTGTCCTTTAGTTTGCTGATACTTTCCTTTGCTATGCAGAAACACTTTTTTTGTTTTCTTTTTAGTTGCAATAGTTTGTTTTTGCTTTGGTTTCCCTTGCCTAAGGAGACATATTTAGGAAGATGTTGTTATGGCCAATATCAGAGAAATTACTGCATGTGCTCTCTTTTAGGATGTTTGTGGTTTCAGATCTTACATTTAGGTCCTTAATTTATTATTACTTTGTTTTTGTGTATGGTATAAGAAAGCGGGTCCAGTTTCATTCTTTTGCATGTAGCTGTCCAGGTTTCCCAACACCATTTGTTGAAGGAGTTTTCCCCATTGCTAATTCTTTATTAGCACCTTTATTGAAAATTAATTGACCATATATTTGTGGGTTTATTTCTGGGCTTTCTATTCTGTTCCATTGATCTATGTATCTATTTTTGTGCTAGTACCATACAATTTTGATTCCTACAGCTTTGTAATATAACTTGAAGTTTGGAATTGTGATACTTCCAGTTTTGTTCTTTTGTTCAGGATTTTTTTTCTAATGAAAGTCTTTTGTGGTTCCGTATTTCTAGTTCTGTGAACAATGCTTTTGTTGTTTTTATAAGGATTACATTCAATGTGTAGATTGCTTTGGGTAGTGCATATATTTTTAACAATGTTTATTCTTCCAATCCATGATCATGTAATGTCTTCCCATTTCTTTGTGTCCTCCTGTTTCTTTCCTAAGTCTTTTATAGTTTTCATAGTACAGGTCTTTCACCACTTTGGTTACATTTATTCCTAGATTTTATTATTTTTATGCAATTTCAAATGGGATTTTTATCTTAATTTCTCTTTCTGCTGCTTTATTATTAGCATATAGAAATGCAACGGATTCTACCATCCACCAATTACACTTCTAGGTATTTACCCAAAGGATACAAAAATACTGATTCAAAGGGATACACACGCCCTGATGTTTATAGCAGCATTATCAACAATAGACAAATTATTGACAGATCCCAAATGTCCATCGACTGATAAATAGTTAAAGAAGTGGTGTACACTCACACAGACACACACACACACACACACACACACACACACACACACACTGGAATATTACTCAGCTATAAAAAAGACTTATCTATTGGAATTTGTAATGACTTGGATGGAGCTAGAGAATATTACACTATGTAAAATAATCCAGTCAGAGAAAGACAAATACCATATGATTTCACTGAAATATGGAATTTAGGAAACAAAACAAATGAACATAGGGGAAGAGAGACAAACCAAGAAACAGACTGCTGACTATAAGGAACAAACTGATAGTTACTGGAGGAGAAGTCAGTGGGGACATGGGTTAAGCAGGTGATGAGTGTTAAGGAGGGAACTTGTGATGAGCACTGTGTTTTATATGTAAGTGATGAATCACTAAATTTTACTTTTGAAACTAATATTTTACTATATGTTAACTTACTAGAATTTACAAAAAACTTGAAATGTAGAATTTTTAAAAAATGGAAAAAGAAAAAAAAATAAACTAGAATTCCAAATCTAAAGAAAAAAATGTGGTGGATTTATATATAGTGATTTGGTATCCTGTGGCTTTACTGAGTTCATTTATCAGTTGTAGTAGTTTTGTTTTTGTTTTTGTTTTGTAGAGTCTTTAGGGTTTTCTATATGTAGTATCATGTCACCTGCAAATAGTGAAAGTTTCATTTCTTCCTTACCTATCAGGATATATTTTATTACTTTTTGTTGTCTTATTGCTGTGGCTAGGACTTCAGTACTATGTTGAGTAAAAGTGATAAGAGTGGATACCCTTGTCTTGTTTCTGACCTTGAAGGAAAGGCTGTCAGCTTTTCCCCATTGTGTATGATGTTACGTGTGTGTGTGTGTGTGTGTGCGCGCGCGTTAATAAGGCCTTTATTATGTTGAGGTATGTTCCCTCTAAGCCTACTTTGTTCAAAGCTTTTATTGTGAATGGATGCTATGCTTTGTTAAATGTTTTTTTCTCCATCTATTGAAACAATCATATGGTTTTTATCTTTTCTCTTTTTTATGTGATATTTCATGTTTATTGATTTGTGAATATTGAACCACTGTGGCATCTCAGGAATAAATCCCACTTGATCATGGTGACTGATTTTTTTAATGTATTGTTGATGCAGTTTTCTAATATTTTGTTGAGGATTTTTCCATCTATGTTCATCACTGATATTGGCCTCTAGTTCTCTCTCTTTTTGTTGTTGTTGTCTTTATCTGGATTTAGTATCAGGGTAATGCTGGCTGGATAGAATATGGAAGCTTTCCTTCCTCTTCTATTTGTTGAAATAATTTGAGAAGAATAGGTATTAACTCTTCTTCAAATGTTTGGTAGAATTCACCTGTGAAGATTTTGATGCTGGACTTTTGTTTGTTGGGAGATTTTTAGTTACTGATTCAATTTCATTTTTGGTAATCAGCCTTTTCTAATTTTCTACTTCTTCCTGATGCGGTTTTGGGAAGCTATATGTTTTTGTTTTTTTTTAATTTTTATTTATTTCTAGGAGAGAGAGAGAGACAGCGTGAACAGGGGAAGGTCAGAGAGAGAGAGGGAGTCACAGACTCTGAAACAGGCTCCAGGCTCCGAGCTGGCAGTCAGCACAGAGCCCGATGCGGGGCTTGAACCCATGAACCGCGAGATCATGACCTAAGCGAAAGTCGGACGCTTAACCGACTAAGCCACCCAGGCGCCCCGGGAAGCTATATGCTTTTAGGAATTTATCCATTTCTTCTAGATTGTCCAATTAGTTGGCATATAGTTTTTCATAATATTCTCTTACAATCCTTTCTATTTCTATCATGTTGGTTTTTTTTTTTTTTTTTTCCTTTTTCATTTCTGCTTTTGTTATTTGAGTCCTGCCTTTTTTGATGATTGTGGCTAGAGGTTTGTCAATTTTGTTGATCTTTTCAAAGATCCAGCTACTGGTTTCATTGACCTGTTACATTGTTTCTGAAGTTTCCATTTCATTTATTTCTGCTCTTATCTTTATTATTCCTCTCCTTCTCACTTTAGGCTTAATTTATTCTTTTTCTAATCCCCTTAGATTTAAGGTTAAATTGTTTGTAGTTTTTCTTGCTTTTTAAGGTAGACCTGCATATCTATAAGCTTCCCTCTTAGAACCACTTTTGCCGCATCCTGATTTTGGAGGATTGTGTTTTCATTTTCATTTCTCTCATGTAACTTTTGATTTCTTGGTTGACCCATTCGTTGTTTAGTAGCATGTTATTTAACTGCCATGTACTTGTGCTCTGTCTAGATTTTTCTGGTGGTTGATTTCTAGTTTCATAACATAGGGGTCAGAAAAGATACATGATACAGGGTGCCTGTGTGGCTCAGTTAGTTAAGCGATGACTTTCAGCTCAGGTCATGATCTCATGGTTCTTGAGTTCGAGCCCCACATATGCTGTCAGTGCACAGCCTGCTTTGGATCCTCTGTCTCCTTCTGTCTTTGCCCTTCATTTTCTTCTTCTCTCTGTTTCGCTGCCTCTCTCTTTCTCAAATAAATAAACATTTTAAGAAGAGAAAAAAAAAGAAAAGACGAATATATGATACTGATCTTTTTGAATTCGTCGAGACTTGTTTGGTGGCTTATCACTGATCTATTCTGGATAATATTCTGTGTGCAGAATATTTATGCTGCTGTTTTAGGAAGGAATGATCTGAACAAATCTGTTAAATCCATGTGGTCCAGTGTATCATTCAAAGCTACTGTTTCCTTGTTGATTTTCTTCTTGGATGATCTGTCCATTGATGCAAGTGTGGTGGTAAAGTCCCCTGCTACTAATGTATTACTATCGTTTAGTTTCTTTATGTTTATTACTTCCTGCTTTATGTATTCAGGTACTTCCATTTTAGGTAGTAAATATTTACAATTGATGTATCTTCTTTTTGGATTCCCCCATTTGTTTTATAGCGTCTTTCTTTGTCTCTTGGTACAGTCTGTCTATACAGTCTATTTAGTACAATATAAGTATCAATACCACAGCTTTCTTTCCGCATCCATTCGCATGACAAATCTCTTTGTATGTATCTTTAGGTATGAAATTAGTGTCTTGTAGGCCTCATAGAGATGGGTCTTGTTTTTTGTTTTTTGTTTTTTTTTTTTAAATCCATTTGTCACTCTATGTCTTTTGATTGGACCATTTAGTCCCTTTACATTCAAAGTAATTATTGATAGCTATGTATTTATTCCCATTCTGTACTTGTTTTATGCTTTTGTAGCTCTTCTGTGATCCCTTCTTCTCTTCCTCTCTTCTCTCATGGTTTGTTGTATTTCTTTAGTGATGTACTTAGATTCCTTTCTCTTTAGTTTTTGTGTATCTTTTACTGCTTCTTGATTTGTGGTTACCGTTATGTTTGTATGTAACACCTTCTGCAAATAACAGTCTATATTAAGTTGATGGTCACTCAAGTTTGAACCCACTCTTAATCCACTCCTCCACCTATTTTAGATATATAGTGTCATACTTTACATCCTTTTATTTTGTGGGTCCTTTGGCTGGTTTTTACATATCTACTGATTTTTCCTGCTTTTGTGCTTCCCACTTTTCTTACTCTTATTTATGGTCTTTCCTTTTCCCTCAAGGAGTCTTCATTATCATTTCTTGTAGGGCTGGTTTAGTGGTCATGAACTCTTTTAGCTTTTGTTTCTCTGGGGAACTCTTTATCTCTTCTATTCTGAATGATACACTTGCTGGATAGAGTATTCTTGGCTGCAGGCTTTTTTCCTTTCACCACTTCGAATACATCCTGCCACTTCCTTGTGGACTGCAAAAGTTTCTGCTGAAAAATCAGCTAATAGCCTTGTGCTGTGTTTCTTCTGTGTAACTGACTTTTTTCTCTTGCTGCTCATAAAATTCTTTCATTATCACTACTTTTTGCTATTTAAACTACTATGTGTGTTAATGTGTACTTCCTTGGGTTGATTTTGTTCAAGGATGTCTGTGCCTCCTGGATTTAGGTTTCAGTATTCTTCCCCAGATTAGTGAAGTTTCAGCTATTATTACTTCAAGTAACTTTTCTTCCCCCTTTTCTCTCTCTTCTTCTAGGATTCCTATAATGCAGAGGTTATTACACTTAATGGAATTGCTGCATTCCTTAAGTCTATCATCATTTTCAATAATTTTTTCTCTCACCTACTCAGCTTGATTACTTTCCATTACTCTTTCTTCCAGTTTGCTAACTCATCTTTTTTGTTCCTTTAGCCTACTATTTTTTCCATCTAGTGTATTTTTATTTGCGTTTATTGTGTTATTCTTTTCTGATTGTCTTTATTTTTTTTAAAAGTGGCACTGATGTCCTCCACTCTTTTCTCAAGTCCAGTGAACATGTATATGCTCTATAAATGTTCACTACTTTAAATTTTCTGTATGTTCACTCCTTGAAATTTTCTATCAGTCATGTTACCTATATGTGTTTTGTTTATATCTCTTACTGTGGTTTTATGCTATTCCTTCATTTGGGACATATTCTTCTGCCTCTTCATTTTGTCTAAATCTCTGTATATGCTTCTTTATGTTAGTAAGGTCAGCTACATCCCATACTCTTTGAATGTATGACCTTATGAAAAAGAGGTCCTGTAGTTCCCTGCAGGGCAGAGTCACCTGTTCCCCAGATCCTGGCACTTTAGGGTTGTCTCTTATGTATGCTGCGTGTGCCCTGCTGTTGTGTCCTGGCCATTTTTCCTTCAGTCCAGTCATCTTTGTTTATTGTGGGCAATGTTTGGTCTTTTTGGTTTTGGTTGACCAATTTTGTGCTCTGAGTTGAGTCAGAGCACACATTTCCCAGAGATGCAGTAGCCCCAACTACAGGCTACTTTCCCTGTGTTATCCCCTGAGAAGTTTTTGTTGGGGAGGGAGGGCCTGCAAACAGTCCAACTCTGTCCCCAGCATGCTGCCTGGAGCTCCATTTGGCTGTTGTATGCAGTTATCTTCCCCTCACCCCAGGACAGGAGTCACTTTGGTATGGTGCTGTTCCCTGTGGGGATGGTTGCATACTGTCAGGTTTGTGGCCCATTTGAAAGGGCTCCAGCCAAGTGTTTATTGGAGGGGGCAGGGGCACAGAGCCTGCACATTTGCACACTGGCAAGAGGGGACATGCTGTTTCAGGGACTAAGCCAGCTGGGGTGGAACTGGCAGTTTTAACAAGGCACAGCCTGGTCTGCTTGCTAAACAAGACCTGCTGCAGCTGGACTGGACCTACTGCTTCTGGACTAGCCAGCTGGAGCCAATATGCAAAGCATGCATGGGTGGGGCTTGCAGGTTTAGCAGGGTATCACCTTGTTCTGTAGTCCTGCTATTGACGCCACCACCATTGCCAGCAGCACTGAGCCCTTGAAAAGCATGTGAGTCAGGAAATCCTGTGTTGTCAAGGTTTGCATGGGTATTCTGGGTTGGGCACCTACAGCACCAAGATTGAGGCAAGCATGACTGGAAAGGGTGGATCTGCATAAGTCCAGGGGGGTGGGGCTTGGTGTAAGCAAGTTAAGTAGTGAATATGGGTGCTGTGCAGGTTCCCACATGTGACCATGTGTTGGTGCTGGAGGCAGGGGTAAGGAAATGATGTCTGCCAGTTTCTTTGTTCCCAGAGAAGTCCCTCAGTGAACACTGTCCCTCTAGGACACACTCTTAAGATTAATAAAGAGCTCTTCCTCCATATGTCCCAGGCATTTTTCAAACTGCTTCTTCTATGCCTTATCTCCATGGGCTGTCTGTTGCACTGCCTGTTTAAGAGGGGGAACTCTGCTTCCTATTGCCCTTCAGTTCTCTCAGAACCAAGCCTGCTGATTTTTAAATTTCTAGGCTTTAAGTCCCACTAGTTGTTAAGAACACACTCAATTTGGCCCCTCTAGTTTTCAAAACCGACTAGTATGGGGATTTGTCTTCCTCATGTTGGCTCTCCAGTGTGAGAGTCTGTTTCTCTCCCCGTTCTGTACCCTCAGCTCACCTAGTTCTGCAGATAGCCTGGGGTCATTTTGGCTCCTCATCACATCTATGCGCTTCCCACCTCGTTTATGTGGTCTCTTCTCTACCTTTAGTTGTGTACTTTGTTTTTCTAGTCTTGGGGTCATTTTCTGGATTATTTACACTGATGTGAGTGCTATCTAGCTGTATCCATGGGATGACATGAGCTTAGGGTCCTCCTATTCTGTCATCTTCCCAGTCTCTTTCTGAAGGTGATCTCTAAAATGAAGTCATTTTGAAAGAATAGCTCTGGAAGTATAGACATGGAAACAAAAATAACAGGTATAAATAGAAAGTATAAAATTACCAACTCCAATATATATATATATATATTAAAAATTACATTCAATGAACTGGATAGAAATAGAAGAGGCTATCAGAGCACATGAACACCTATCAATAGAAATTATCCAGTTTACTTTTTTAATACTGAGAAAAAATTGAAATGAACTTTAGTAAGACATGGGAAAATTTTATGCAATTGTTTTTACATTTATTTATTTTTGAGAAACAGAATACAAGTGGGGGAGGGGCAGAGAGAGGAGGAGGCACAGACTCCAAAACAGGCTCCGAGCTCTGAGCTGTCAGGACAGAGCCTGACACGGGGCTCAAACTCACAAACCTTGAGATTATGATCGGAGCTGAAGTCGGAAACTTAACCAACTAAGCCACCCAGGCACCCCAATTTTAAGAAATTTTAAGTCTAATATGTGTATATTTGAATCTCTGAAAAAAAAGACAGAAAATAAACAGGGAAGAATAAATTTTCAATTAAATGATGGCTAAAAGTTCCCTCAGTTTAGTGAAAATCATGAACTTACAGATCCACGAAGCTCAGCAAAATCCAAGCAAGGTAAGAATAATTAAATAAATGATTGGGCACATCATTTCCAAACTATAGGAAGCCAAAATTAAAGAGAAAATTTTGAAAGTGACTAGAGTAAGTAGAAACATTGTATACAAAGAAATAATGGTATGAATGGGTTTTTTTTTAATTCTCATCAGAAACAGTGGAATCCAGAAAATAAGCAATTGATACATTTAAAATCCTGAAGGAAAAAAATATATATATATGAGGGCATACATTAAATGAAGAAACATTACTCAAGACAATTTACTAAATTTCAGTAAAAATAACTGAAGTCTGTGAGTCTTGAGCCACAACCTGCTCCTAACTTTCAATCCAGTTCAACATAATGGATATGGCATTCTAAGTTATGTAGAAAGAAAGCAAGGCTTTCTTTTTCCCAGATGTCTCTCAAGTGCTATGGTATCTCCCTGGAATGGAAAGACATCAGTATTTTTCATCTTCCATAGCAGTATTTATAAAGATGAAATTCAAAGTTAGTGTAGCCAAGAGCTGTCTTCCTCCTCCTAGCTCCACTTGTGTGGCAAGCCAGGAATACAGAGGCTCAGAAAGTCGTTGCCCCTTGTAGGACGCATACAGGGTTTGTATAGCAAAGTTTCTATACCAAGGGAGGCAACCTGAGAAGGCCAGTATCTAGTGCTTCTGTCTAACTTTCTGTTTATAAAGCAGGGATGCCACTCCAAGAGAAGCATCCAACGATACACACTCTAGCTCCAGAGCCCCGGCTCATAGATTTTCCCAGGAGAAAGGTGGGCCTTAAGAATAGAGAGTTCTGAAATTCTCCCCATAGTAACCAAGTTTATTTGGAAGAGTGTGAGAAAGTTTGAAGCCTAGGAATTATCTCAAAAATAATAGATATTTGAGTGGCAAGCAATCAAGAGAAGGGTAGTAGCTCCATGAGAGCTACAAATTTAAGTGTAGGCCAAGAAATTTACAAGCAAGAACCCATAGAAAAAAGAGACAGCTAAGGAAAGCCTTCTTGGGGTCAAAAAATCAAAAATTGACCACATAACTACCCCTGCAAAAGCACCCTAATTTAATTGGATCGGATGGTTGAACAATTTATGCCACTGGGATTTTTGCAAACAATAGAGTGTATATTAGTCACGGTTCTTCAGAGAAACGAGACCAATAGGTTGGATATGTGTACAAAGAGATTTATTACATAAAGAATTTATTACATGGAGAATTGGCTCACATGATTATGGAGGCTAGCAAGTCCCAATATTTGAAGGATAAGCTGGCAAGCTGGAGGCCTGGGAGAGCTGCTGTGTAGTTCCACTTCGAAGGCCAGCAGGCTTGATACCCAAGAAGTCCTGATGTTTCAGTTCAGATTCAAAGTCAGGAAAAAGCTGGTAGCCCAGTGGCACAGCAGTCAGGAAGAAAGAATTCCCTCTAACTTGAGGGAAGATCAGACTTTTTGTTCTATACCAGCCTTCAGCTGATTGGATCAGTTGCATCCACATTAGGGAAGGCAGTCTACTTGACTCAGCCTACTGATTTAAATATTAAAATCATCAACAAAACATCCTTACAGAAAACAATAATACTGTTTGACCGAATACCTGAGAACCCCATGGCCCAGTCATGTTGACACAAAATTACTCATTACAGTACAATCAACTGGCAATTAGTAAAGTTTAACAATTGGGTGTGATAAGTTAGGTTAATACAGTAATCAGAAAAGAGACAAAGAGAGTCTTGCATAAAACACTATCATGGCAGGTGGCTGTGGGCATGCCCAGTGCAGAACCCCCTAACAAACAATATTAGAAACTTCATAAGATAAGGGAAATAAATGTCACTAA
Source organism: Hyaena hyaena (assembly GCF_003009895.1). Classification (NCBI taxonomy): domain Eukaryota; kingdom Metazoa; phylum Chordata; class Mammalia; order Carnivora; family Hyaenidae; genus Hyaena; species Hyaena hyaena. The sequence continues at coordinate 1,458,803 of NW_024081101.1, read as the reverse complement.
AAAATCCACTAAGTCCCTAACAAATGAACTTAGCAAGGCCTTAAGGGATGAGTATCTAGATTTTCTAGAATATATTATTTAACAGGTTCTGTTTACAAAAAAAAAAAAAATTACAAAGATGCAAAGTAACAGGAATGTATAACCCATACCTAGGGAAAAGGAGCAACAGAAATTGCCTATGACAGAATTCAGATGTTGGGTTTAACAGACATTAACTTCAAAAGTAGCCTTTATAAATACATTCAAAGAACTAAAGGTAATGATACACAAAGAAGTAAAGGACATTTTGATAACAATACTTCATCAAATAGAAAAGATTAATAGGGGAGCAAAGATGGCATTAGAGTAGGGAAGTCTCCTCCCTCAAACAAAACTAGATATCAAATCATTCTAAATACCCCAGAAATCAACCTGAAGACTGACAGAACAAACTCCACCACTGAAGGGAGAAAAGAAGCAACATCGGAGAAGGTAGAAAGTGCAGAGAAGTGGTTTGGGGGAGAAGTGGATCCTGGATCCTATGGAGGAGAAGAAGCTGTGGTCATAGATAAAGGTGAAAGAGAGGGTCACACACAGAGAAATGCAAATGGAGAACATTTCCCCAAAGCCATTGTCTGGGAAAATGAGAGGGGATTCTTTTCATTGAGTTCTTGCAGCCAGCAGGGCTTAAAGACTGGAGTTTTAAAAGTCACCAGGCTTGACTACAATAGATCCCTGAGGGAGCTGCCATGCTCCTTGAGAGAAGGCAGGTAGGCAACCCAGGGACAGGCCATGTGGAAATACCTGATCTGAAGAAGGCTTGGGACACATAGGGGGTAGCTTATTGCTCTTCTTGAAGCACATCCTTAAGAGGCATACTTCAGGAAGATGCCTCTCCAGGGACAAAGGAGCTGGCCAGCACCATTTTCCTCCCCTACCCTTAAGCATAAATGCAGAACCACCTGCTGGAAGCAGCTCAGCTCTGACACTGGCTTCCTAACCTGCTTACAAGTTCCACACCCCTGCACTCTGGCACAATTACCCTTCTCAGTCTAGCCTGCCTCATTCACAACATGGTTGGACCCTCCTCTAGAAGATCAGCACAACCTTCTGCCCACACCATGTCACTAAAGCCTGGAGTTTTTAAAGTCAGCAGGCTTAATGGGGATAGAGCCAGGATGGCAGTGCACTACTCCTTGAGAGAAGGCAGGCAAACAACCTGGAGGTGAACTCTGTGGAAACAGTGATCTGAAAAAGGCCTGGAACACATGGGGTGAGGGGTGGGTGGGATTATTTGCTCTCCTCAGAGTGCTTCCCAGGTACACAGTATGTATGGGGGAGCCTCTCTAGGGACCAGGGAGCTGGCTGGTTCCATTTCCTTCCCTGCCCCTCAGCATGAAGACAGAGCCACATGCAGTTAGCAGCAAAGCACTGACAATGGCTGCCTAGCCTGATTACACCAAGTCTGACATCCCTGTGCTCAGGCAGTACTGTTCTTCTCCATAAAGTTTGCCTCGATCTCAGCATAGCGAACCCCCTCTCCAGAAGACCAGCAGAAACCCCTGCCCAAACCAGGTCCCCTGACCAGAGAGTTCTGCAGGGCTTCAGTTCTAGTGGAAGTTGTATCAGGTCTCACTAAATAAGCAGACCAGAGGACACCTAGTTAGTCACCACAATCTGGCCGAGGACCAAACACTGCCCTTTGCAGGCAAGGAGAACTTCTGGAGATTACTGGCCTGAGGGAAAGAGCAGCCAAAACACAAGAGAAGATCTCACGCAGCACACCCCAGAAATACTCCCTGAAGCACAAGACCCTGGGCACTATATGCCCTCTTTTCCATAAAGCTATTACTTTCAGGAGCAGGAAACATAACATGCTTTTCTAACACAGAGAAGACAGAGACTTAGAAAAAATGCCAACAAGGAGGAATTCATCCCAAACGAAAGAACTGGATAAGGTCACAACCAGAGATCTAAGCAAAACAGATATAAAAACCATGTATGGTGGAGAATTTAAAGCAACAAACGTAAGGATACTCATGGGGCTTGAGGAAAAAATGCAAGACTTCAGGGAAGCCCTCACTGCATACATAAAGGAGTTGAAATAGAATCAGTTAGAAATGAAAACTGTAATAACTGAAATTGGAAACAAACTAGTTGCAACAAACGCAAGGCTGGAAGAATTGGAAGAACACATAAGTGACATAGAGAACAAAATAATGGAAAATAATGAAGCCAAACAAAAAGAAAAAAAGTATGCAACATGAAAATAGACTTAGGAAACTCAGTGAATCAATAGAATGTAATAAGATTAGTGTTCTAGGAATTCCAAAAGAAGAGAGAGAAAAGGGGGCAGAAAATGTATATCAAGAAATAATAGTTGAAAACGTCCCTACCTAGGGAAGGAAACAGAAATCTAGATCCAGGAGGAACAAAGAACTCCCACTAAAATCAACAAAATCAGGCCAAAACCAAGACATATTGTAATTAAATTTGCAAAATACAGTAATAAAGAAAAAAATCCTAAAAGCAGCAAGGCAAAAGAATTTCTTAACTTACAAAGGAAGACCCATAAGGCTAGCTGCAGATCTCTCAACAGAAATGTGGCAAGTTAGAAGGGAGTGGCATGATTCAAAGTGCTGATAGGGAAAAATCTGCAGGAAAGAATACTCTATCCAGGAAAGCTATAATTCAGAATAGAAGGAGAGGTAAAAAGATTTCGAGACAGAAACTCAGAGTTCATGACCAGTAAACCAGCTTGCAAAAACTATTAAAAGGGACTTTTTGAGCACAAAGGGAAGACTCCTTTGCAGTGTTTAATCCATTTATCTTTATTGTTATTATTTGTATTGTCAGATTTACATCCTCCACTTTTTGTTTTCTATATATCTGTGACACTTTTATTTCACTATTTTAATGTCTTCTTTTGAATTCAATAAATACTTTTTAGTTTAAAAGTTTACTTTTATTATTATTTCATTTTATTTCTAACATTTTCTTCTACTAAATATTGATAAAGGACTTGTATCTAGAATGTACAAGGAACTCTTACAACTAAAATATATAATGACAAATAATTAAAATAGACAAAAAATGATCTGAATATACAATATTCCAATGAATATACACAAATGTCTAAAAAGTACATGGAAAGATGCTTAACACTGGTCTCCAGGGAAATGCCTGTCGAAGCCACTATAAAATAGAATTCTTCATACACTTGGATGACCAAAATTTAAAAAGATAGATAATACTAAGTATTTCAAAGGGTGTGGAACTTTTATATATTGCAGATGGGAATAGAAAATGGTGTAGCCATTTTGGAAAACTGTTTGGAATTCTCTCAGAAAGATAAATATGGAGTCATCATATGAACCAGAAATATGTTCATATATATATATATATATATATATATATATAAGATTTCTTGGATATATATATTTCTTGGATATATATATCCAAGAAAAATGAAAATATATTGTCACAAATATTTGTAGATGAAGATGTAGATGAAGGTAGCATCATTAGTAATAGTCAAAAGTAGAAATAACCCAAATTGTCATGAACTGATAATGGATATATAAAATGTTGTATCTTTACCACAAAATATTATTCAACAATAAAAGGAATTAAATACTGACATATGTTACAGCCAGAATGAACCTTGTTAACATATGCTAACTGAAAGAAACCGGTCACAAAATATCACGCAATGTATGATTTCTCTTATATAAAGTTTCTATAATCTGTAAATCTACAGAGACAAAAAGTAGATTAGTGGTTACCTAGGTCTGGGAAGGGTAGTGTCACAGAAATGGATAGTGACTGCTAATGAGGAACTCGTTTCTTTTAGAGGATGAAATGATCTAAACTGATTGTGGTGACTGTTAATGTATGTGAATATACTAAAAACTATCCAATTGTACACTTTAAATGGGTATATCAGATGCATATGACAAATGAAAATTAAAAGTAAGGAAAATAAACTTTAATTTATCTTGATACAAGAAGAAAAAGAGACCCTACACCCTATCTTAGAGCACTTACTTAAAAAGAAAAAAAATACCTTTTAATTGTGAATCTTCTCTCTGCCACATTTTTTCTCAAAACTGGGGAGCCATTTCTTTGAAATGGAATAATTACAAAGATAGCACCCATATCTTCTATTTTCTGTGGGAGGATAATAGTCTAACTTTAGCTGGTACCAGGCTTCAAGTTACAAATATACCGCCTATCTTAAAGCTATGAGTAATTTATTTTCCTTTTTAAAAGCAATTAACAAACCCAGGTGGCTACCCCAATTACAAGGTGAACTTAGGATAAGTCATGTCTGATCACTGTCGATGCCATGTTATTTTACTGGGGGGATAGTTATCATTTATCTTGAGAAAATGTATGCAACTGGATGTATCTACTTGGCCATATAATAGGATAAAATTTCTTTCTATCTTTACAGTGTCTTTAGTAGATTGCTTATGAGCAATTCTAAACATTCTAGTTTAATGTTTATCCAATAATAAAACAGTTGTCTCTCTCTTCTACTTTTGTGGAGAAGCTTTTTTGGTTGGCAGATTTTATTTTTAATTGTATTTCTATACCATATGGTATGTGAGTCATATCTTAATAAAGCTGTTATTTTAAAAATGAAGACTACAATAGATCATTTTACTCTTTCATTTCTAATATCATTGTCAAATATTTCCTCTACATATAGTGAGAGCTACATTAGACTGTTGTAATTTTTGCTTTGCTCACAAACATTTTGCTGTTACTGTTCTTCCTTACTGCTGTTGCAAGATTTCTTTCACCATGTTCACTCAAGCATTAGATTGGTTGGTTCAGGTGCCATAAAAATATTATGGACTCTGTGGCTTAACAACAGAAATTTATTTTCTCACAATTCTAAAGGCTGGAAGTCTAAGATTAGGGTGCCAGCATGGTCATGTTCTTATGAGAGATCTCTTCCTGGCTTGCATACAACCACCATCCTGCCATGTCTTCACATGGCAGACACAGATTGATAGAGAGACATTTCTTTAGTATAAGGCTATAGTTCTAATGCATTAGGACCTCATCTTCATGAATTCACTTAATCTTAACCTCCATAAAGCACTTACTACTAAATTAAATCAAATGGATAGTTAAAGCTTCAAAATAGGTATTTGGGGGGCGCCTGGATGGCTCAATCATTTAAGCATCCAACTTCAGCTCAGGTCATGATCTCACAGTTTGTGGGTTCAAGCCCCGCATCGAGCTCTGTGCTGAAGCTAGATCAGAGCCTGGAGCCTGCTTTGGATTCTGTGTCTCCCTCTCTCTAACCCTCCCCTGTTCATGCTGTCTCTCTCTCTCTCAGAAATACATAAAACATTATTTTTTTTTAAAGTTATTTGGGGGAGAAACTTCAGTCCATAGTAGACCCTAAGTTCCCTAGCCTATCTTCCTTATTTTCTTTTTTCTTTGTTTTTTTTTCATAACAGTAAATTTTCTTTTTTTTTAATTTATTTTTTTTTCTTAAATAGTTTATTGTCAAATTGGTTTCCATATAACACCCAGTGCTCATCCCAACAAGTGCCCTCCTCCATGCCCATCACCACCCTTCCCCTCTCACCACTCCTATCTGTCCTCAGTTTGTTCTCAGCATTCAAGAGTCTCTCATGGTTGGCCTCCCTCCCTCTCCCCCACTGTTTTTCCCCTTCTTCTCCCCCATGGTCCTCCGTTAATTTCCTCCTAATCCACCTATATGTGCAAACATATGCTATCTGTCCTTCTCTGCCTGACTTATTTCGCTCAGCATAACACCCTCAAGTTCCATCCATGTTGCACCATATGGCCAGATTTCATTCTTTCTCATTGCCATGTAGTATTCCATTGTATAGATAAACCACATCTTCTTGATCCATTTATCAGTTGATGGACACTTAGGTTCTTTCCATGTTTTGGCTATTGTTGAGAGTGCTGCTATGAACATTGGTGTACATGTGCCCCTATGCATCAGCACTCCTGTATCCCTTGGGTAAATTTCTAGCAGTGCTACTGCTGGGTCATCAGGGAGTTCTACTGTTATTATTTTTTTTCCTAATAGTTTATTGTCAAATTGGTTTCCACATAACACTCAGTGCTCATCCCCACAAGGGCCTTCCTCCATGCCCATCCACTCTCCCCCCCACATCCATCAGTCCTC